>NC_084577.2:27530086-27535086 GCF_033978685.3 Nerophis lumbriciformis | reverse complement strand
AACTATTTTTTGTGCAATGTTATTATTTGAAATGCACAACTTTTTATATTTTAGCAGATACATTAGGTGTATTTACTCAATATAATAATAAATAACAATAAATAAATAATAATGATAGTACATAAAACCATAAATACTACCTAATAAATAATAATAATAATAACATAAAAAATAATGATAACAAATAATATAATAAATACTATATAAGGTACAATAATAAATATATAACTTTATTTTTTGTGCAATATTATTTGAAATGCACAACTTTTTATATTTTAGCAGATACATTAGGTGTATTTACTCAATATAATAATAAATAACAATAAATAAAGAATAATGATAGTACATAAAACCATAAATACTACCTAATAAATAATAATAATAATAATAATAACACATAAAAAATAATGATAACAAATAATATAATAAATACTATATAAGGTACAATAATAAATATATAACTGTATTTTTTATGCAATATTATTTGAAATGCACAACTTTTTATATTTTAGCAGATACATTAGGTGTATTTACTCAATATAATAATAAATAACAATAAATAAATAATAATGACAGTACATAAAACCATAAATACTACCTAATAAATAATAATAATAATAATACATAAAAAATAATGATAACAAATAATATGATAAATACTATATAAGGTACAATAATAAATATATAACTGTATTTTTTTCATGCAATGTTGTTTGAAATGCACAACTTTTTATATTTTAGCAGATACATTAGGTGTATTTACTAAATATAATATTAAATAACAATAAATAATAATAATAGTAATAGTACATAAAACCATAAATACTACCTAATAAATAATAATAATGATAATAATAATACATAAAAAATAATGATAACAAATAATATGATAAATACTATATAAGATACAATAATAAATATATAACTGTATTTTTTTATGCAATATTGTTTGAAATGCACAACATTTTATATTTTAGCAGATACATTAGGTGTATTTACTCAATATAATAATAAATAACAATAAATAAATAATAATGATAGTACATAAAACCATAAATACTACCTAATAAATAATAATAATAATAACACATAAAAAATAATGATAACAAATAATATAATAAATACTATATAAGGTACAATAATAAATATATAACTGTATTTTTTTGTGCAATATTATTTGAAATGCACAACTTTTTATACTTTAGCAGATACATTAGGTGTATTTACTCAATATAATAATAAATAACAATAAATAAATAATAATGATAGTACATAAAACCATAAATACTACCTAATAATAATAATAATAACACATAAAAAATTATGATAACAAATAATATAATAAATACTATATAAGGTACAATAATAAATATATAACTGTATTTTTTATTCAATATTATTTGAAATGCACAACTTTTTATATTTTAGCAGATACATTAGGTGTATTTACTAAATATAATATTAAATAACAATAAATAATAATAATAGTAATAGTACATAAAACCATAAATACTACCTAATAAATAATAATAATGATAATAATAATACATAAAAAAATAATGATAACAAATAATTTAATAAATACTATATAAGGTACAATAATAAATATATAACTGTATTTTTTATGCAATATTATTTGGAATGCACAACTTTTTATATTTTAGCAGATACATTAGGTGTATTTACTAAATATAATATTAAATAACAATAAATAATAATAATAGTAATAGTACATAAAACCATAAATACTACCTAATAAATAATAATAGTGATAATAATAATACATAAAAAATAATGATAACAAATAATATGATAAATACTATATAAGATACAATAATAAATATATAACTGTATTTTTTTATGCAATGTTGTTTGAAATGCACAACTTTTTATATTTTAGCAGATACTTTAGGTATATTTACGAAATAAATATAATAATAATACATAAATAATAACAATAAATAATAATAATGACCATAATAATACATAAAATACACACTACATAATAAATAATGTTTTTTATAATACATATTTTAACAAATACTATGTATGATACAACAATAATAAATATATATAACTGTATTTTTATGCAATGGTATTTGAAATGCACAACTTTTTATATTTTAGCAGATACATAAGGTGTATTTATTGAATATAATAATACTAATAGTAATAGTACATAAAACCTTAAATACTACCTAATAAATAATTATAATAATAATACATACAATAATAATGATAACAAATAATATAATACATACTATATGAGATACAATAATAAATATATAACTGTATTTTTTTATGCAATGTTATTATTTGAAATGCACAACTTTTTATATTTTAGCAGATACATAAGGTGTATTTACTGAATATAATAATTAATAAATAATAATAATAATGGTAATAGTGCATAAAACCATAAATACTACCTAATAAATAATAATAATAATACATAAAAAATAATTATAACAAATAATGTAATACATACTATATAAGATACAATAATAAATATACAACTGTATTTTTTTATGCAATGTTATTTGAAATGCACAACTTTTTATATTTTAGCAGCTACATTAGGTGTATTTACTAAATATAATATTAAATAACAATAAATAATAATAATAGTAATAGTACATAAAACCATAAATACTACCTAATAAATAATAATAATGATAATAATAATACATAAAAAATAATGATAACAAATAATATGATAAATACTATATAAGATACAATAATAAATACATAACTGTATTTTTTGTGCAATATTATTTGAAATGCACAACTTTTTATATTTTAGCAGATACATTAGGTGTATTTACTCAATATAATAATAAATAACAATAAATAAATAATAATGATAGTACATAAAACCATAAATACTACCTAATAAATAATAATAATAATAATAACACATTCAAAATAATGATAACAAATAATATAATAAATACTATATAAGATACAATAATAAATATATAACTGTATTTATTTATTTTTTATGCAATATTATTTGAAATGCACAACTTTGTATATATTAGCAGATACATTAGGTGTATTTACTAAATATAATATTAAATAACAATAAATAATAATAATAGTAATAGTACATAAAACCATAAATACTACCTAATAAATAATAATAATGATAATAATAATACATAAAAAAATAATGATAACAAATAATATGATAAATACTATATAAGATACAATAATAAATATATAACTGTATTTTTTTATGCAATGTTGTTTGAAATGCACAACTTTTTATATTTTAGCAGATACATTAGGTGTATTTACTCAATATAATAATAAATAACAATAAATAAATAATAATGATAGTACATAAAACCATAATTACTACTTAATAAATAATAATAATAACACATACAAAATAATGATAACAAATAATATAATAAATACTATATAAGGCACAATAATAAATATATAACTGTATTTTTTATGCAATATTATTTGAAATGCACAACTTTTTATATTTTAGCAGATACATTAGGTGTATTTACTAAATATAATATTAAATAATAATAATAATAGTAATAGTACATAAAACCATAAATACTACCTAATAAATAATAATAATGATAATAATAATACATAAAAAATAATGATAACAAATAATATGATAAATACTATATAAGATACAATAATAAATATATAACTGTATTTTTTGTGCAATATTATTTGAAATGCACAACTTTTTATATTTTAGCAGATACATAAGGTGTATTTACTGAATATAATAATTAATAAATAATAATAATAATGGTAATAGTGCATAAAACCATAAATACTACCTAATAAATAATAATAATAATACATAAAAAATAATTATAACAAATAATGTAATACATACTATATAAGATACAATAATAAATACATAACTGTATTTTGTTTATGCAATATTATTTGAAATGCACAACTTTTTATATTTTAGCAGCTACATTAGGTGTATTTACTAAATATAATAATAAATAACAATAAATAATAATAATAGTAATAGTACATAAAACCATAAATACTAACTAATAAATAATAATAATGATAATAATAATACATAAAAAATAATGATAACAAATAATGTGATAAATACTATATAAGATACAATAATAAATATATAACTGTATTTTCTTGTGCAATATTATTTGAAATGCACAACTTTTTATACTTTAGCAGATACATTAGGTGTATTTACTCAATATAATAATAAATAACAATAAATAAATAATAATGATAGTACATAAAACCATAAATACTACCTAATAAATAATAATAATAATAATAACACATAAAAAATAATAAAAAATAATGATAACAAATAATATAATAAATACTATATAAGGTACAATAATAAATATATAACTGTATTTTTTATGCAATATTATTTGAAATGCACAACTTTTTATATTTTAGCAGATACATTAGGTGTATTTACTAAATATAATATTAAATAATAATAATAGTAATAGTACATAAAACCATAAATTCTACCTAATAACTAATAATAATGATAATAATAATACATAAAAAATAATGATAACAAATAATGTGATAAATACTATATAAGTTACAATAATAAATATATAACTATATTTTTTTATGCAATGTTGTTTGAAATGCACAACTTTTTATATTTTAGCAGATACATTAGGTGTATTTACTCAATATAGTAATAAATAACAATAAATAAATAATAATGATAGTACATAAAACCATAAATACTACCTAATAAATAATAATAATAATAATAACACATAAAAATAATGATAACAAATAATATAATAAATACTATACAAGGTACAATAATAAATATATAACTGTATTTTTTATGCAATATTATTTGAAATGCACAACTTTTTATATTTTAGCAGATACATTAGGTGTATTTACTAAATATAATAATAAATAACAATAAATAAATAATAATGATAGTACATAAAACCATAAATACTACCTAATAAATAATAATAATAACACATACA
>NC_084577.2:27485086-27522586 GCF_033978685.3 Nerophis lumbriciformis | reverse complement strand
TGGCATAGAACATCCACTAGTGATAAGTCACTGGCATAGAACATCCACTAGTGATAACTCACTGGCATAGAACATCCACTAGTGATAACTCACTGGCATAGAACATTCACTAGTGATAACTCACTGGCATAGAACATTCACTAGTGATAAGTCACTGGCATAGAACATCCACTAGTGATAACTCACTGGCATAGAACATTCACTAGTGATAACTCACTGGCATAGAACATCCACTAGTGATAAGTCACTGGCATAGAACATCCACTAGTGATAAGTCACTGGCATAGAACATCCACTAGTGATAAGTCACTGGCATAGAACATCCACTAGTGATAACTCACTGGCATAGAACATCCACTAGTGATAAGTCACTGGCATAGACATCCACTAGTGATAAGTCACTGGCATACAACATCCACTACTGATAAGTCACTGGCATAGGACATCCACTAGTGATAACTCACTGGCATACAACATCCACTAGTGATAAGTCACTAGCATAAAACATTCACAAGTGATAACTCACTGGCATAGAACATTCACTAGTGATAACTCACTGGCATAGAACATCCACTAGTGATAACTCACTGGCATAGAACATCCACTAGTGATAACTCCCTGGCATACAAACATCCACTAGTGATAACTCACTGGCATACAAACATCCACTAGTGATAACTCACTGACATCGAACATCCACTAGTGATAACTCACTGGCATAGAACATCCACTAGTGATAAGTCACTGGCATAGAACATCCACTAGTGATAACTCACTGGCATACAAACATCCACTAGTGATAACTCACTGGCATAAAACATCCACTAGTGATAACTCACTGGCATAGAACATCCACTAGTGATAAGTCACTGGCATAGAACATCCATTAGTGATAACTCACTGGCATACAAACATCCACTAGTGATAAATCACTGGCATAGAACATCCACTAGTGATAACTCACTGGCATAGAACATCCACTAGTGATAACTCACTGGCATAGAACATCCACTAGTGATAAGTCACTGGCATAGAACATCCACTAGTGATAAGTCACTGGCATAACATCCACTAGTGATAACTCACTGGCATAGAACATCCACTAGTGATAAGTCACTGGCATAGAACATCCACTAGTGATAAGTCACTGGCATAGAACATCCACTAGTGATAACTCACTGGCATAGAACATCCACTAGTGATAAGTCACTGGCATAGAACATCCACTAGTGATAAGTCACTGGCATAGAACATCCACTAGTGATAACTCACTGGCATAGAACATCCACTAGTGATAAGTCACTGGCATAGAACATCCACTAGTGATAAGTCACTGGCATAGAACATCCACTAGTGATAAGTCACTGGCATACAAACATCCACTAGTGATAAGTCACTGGCATAGAACATCCACTAGTGATAAGTCACTGGCATAGAACATCCACTAGTGATAAGACACTGGCATAAAACATCCACTAGTGATAAGTCACTGGCATAGAACATCCACTAGTGATAACTCACTGGCATACAAACATCCACTAGTGATAACTCACTGGCATAGCACATCCACTAGTGATAAGTCACTGGCATACAAACATCCAATAGTGATAACTCACTGGCATAGAACATCCACTAGTGATAACTCACTGGCATAGAACATCCACTAGTGATAACTCACTGGCATAGAACATCCACTAGTGATAAGTCACTGGCATACAAACATCCACTAGTGATAAGTCACTGGCATAGAACATCCACTAGTGATAAGTCACTGGCATAGAACATCCACTAGTGATAAGTCACTGGCATAGAACATCCACTAGTGATAACTCACTGGCATAGAACATCCACTAGTGATAAGTCACTGGCATAGAACATCCACTAGTGATAAGTCACTGGCATAGAACATCCACTAGTGATAAGTCACTGGCATAGAACATCCACTAGTGATAAGTCACTGGCATAGAACATCCACTAGTGATAAGTCACTGGCATAGAACATCCACTAGTGATAACTCACTGGCATAGAACATCCACTAGTGATAAGTCACTGGCATAGAACATCCACTAGTGATAACTCACTGGCATAGAACATCCACTAGTGATAAGTCACTGGCATAGAACATCCACTAGTGATAAGTCACTGGCATAGAACATCCACTAGTGATAAGTCACTGGCATAGAACATCCACTAGTGATAAGTCACTGGCATAGAACATCCACTAGTGATAACTCACTGGCATAGAACATCCACTAGTGATAAGTCACTGGCATAGAACTTAAGACTTGTTTATTTTCCCAGTGGCCTAAAGAGGTGGCTTGCTGGGAGTAAATGTTGCTGGTAGTTAGAATGGCATGAGCATTGTTTGATCACAATAATGACATCTTTCTAAAGCATAAACACATGCAAGCTGCTTTGGATGTTCTGACTGGATAACTAGGGTGTCCCGATCCCATATTACCATCTGATATCGGTCTGATATCAGCTAAATAAAAACAAGTATCGGCTTGCGTGTAAAATGTGCGATACAAGCAGTTGTGCGGCATGTTTACCTGTGTGTGATATTATGTGCGATACAAGCAGTCCTGCAGCGTGTTTACTTCTGTGTGATAGCATGTGCGATACAAGCAGTCATGCGGCGTTTTTACCTGTGTGTGATATCATATGCGACACAAACGGTCCTGCGGCGTGTTTACTTGTGTGTGATATCATGTGCGATACAAGCGGTCCAGCGGCGTGATTACTTGTGTGTGATAGCATGTGCGATACAAGCAGTCACGCGGCATTTTTACCTGTGTGTGATATCATATGCGACACAAACGGTCCTGCGGCGTGTTTAATTGTGTGTGATATTATGTGCGATACAAGCAGTCCTGCTGCATGTTTACTAGTGTGTGTGATATCATGTGCGATACGAGTGGTCCTGCGGTGTGTTTACTTGTGTGTGATATCATGTGCGATACAAGCAGTGTTTACCTGTGTGTGATATCATGTGCGATACAAGCAGTCCTGCAGCATGTTTACTTGTGTGTGATGCCATCTGCAACACAAGCGGTCTTGCAGCGTGTTTACTTGTGTGTGATATCATGTGCGATACAAGCAGTGTTTACCTGTGTGTGATATCATGTGCGACATCATGTACGATACAAGCAGTCCTGCAGCATGTTTACTTGTGTGTGATGCCATCTGCAATACAAGCGGTCTTGCAGCGTGTTTACTTGTGTGTGATATCATGTGCGATACAAGCAGTGTTTACCTGTGTGTGATATCATGTGCGACATCATGTACGATACAAGCAGTCCTGCAGCATGTTTACTTGTGTGTGATGTCATCTGCAATACAAGCGGTCTTGCAGCGTGTTTACTTGTGTGTGATACCATCTGCGATACAAGCAGTCATGTGGCGTTTTTACCTGTGGGTGATATCATATGCGATACAAGCGGTCCTGCGGCGTGTTTACTTGTGTGTGATATAGTGTGCGATACAAGCGGTCCTGCAGCGTGTTTACTTGTGAGTGATATCATGTGTGATACAAGCAGTGTTTACATGTGTGTGATATCATGTGCGGTGTCATGTACGATACCAGCAGTCCTGCAGCATGTTTACTTGTGTGTGATACCATCTGCGATACAAGCAGTCATGTGGCGTTTTTACCTGTGGGTGATATCGTATGCGATACAAGCGGTCCTGCGGCGTGTTTACTTGTGTGTGATATAGTGTGCGATACAAGCGGTCCTGCAGCGTTTTTACTTGTGTGTGATATCATGTGCGTCACAAACGGTCCTGCGGCGTGTTTACTTGAGTGTGATATCATGTGCGATACAAGCAGTTGTGCGGCATGTTTACCTGTGTGTGATATCATGTGCGATACAAGCAGTCCTGCTGCGTGTTTACTAGTGTGTGTGATATCAGGTGCGATACAAGTGGTCCTGCGGCGTGTTTACTTGTATGTGTGATATCATGTGCGATACAAATGGTCCTACGGCATGTTTACTTGTGAGTGATATCATGTGCCATACAAGCAGTGTTTACCTGTGTGCGATATCATGTGTGATATTATGTGCGATATAAGCAGTCCTGCAGCATGTTTACTTGTGTGTGATATCATCTGCAATACAAGCGGTCTTGTAGCGTATTTACTTGTGTGTGATATCATGTGCGATACAAGCAGTGTTTACCTGTGTGTGATATCATGTACGATACAAGCAGTCCTGCAGCATGTTTATTTGTGTGTGAGATACCATCTGCGATACAAGCAGTCATGTGGCGTTTTTACCTGTGGGTGATATCATATGCGACACAAGCGGTCCTGCGGCGTGTTTACTTGTGTGTGATGTAGTGTGCGATACAAGCGGTCCTGCAGCGTGTTTACTTGTGAGTGATATCATGTGCGATACAAGCAGTGTTTACATGTGTGTGATATTATGTGCGATACAAGCGGCCCTGCAGTGTGTTTACTTGTGTGTGATACCATGTGTGATACAAGCGGTCCTGTGGCATGTTTACTTGTGAGTGATATGTGCGATACAAGCAGTGTTTACCTGGGTGTGATTTTATGTGCAATACAAGCGGTCCTGCAGCGTGATTACTTGTGTGTGATAGCATGTGCGATACAAGCAGTCATGCGGCATTTTTACCTGTGTGTGATATCATTTGCGACACAAACGGTCCTGCGGCGTGTTTTCTTGTGTATGATATCATGTGCGATACAAGCAGCCCTGCTGCGTGTTGACTCGTGAGTGTGATATCATGTGTGATACGAGTGGTCCTGCGGCGTGTTCACTTGTGTGTGATATTATGTTCGATACAAGCAGCCCTGCTGCGTGTTTACCTGTGTGTGTGATATCATGTGCGTTACAAGTTGTCCTACGGCATGTTTACTTGTGAGTGATATCATGTGCGATACAAGTAGTGTTTACCTGTGTGTGATATCATGTGCGATACAAGCAGTCCTGCAGCATGTTTACTTGTGTGTGATGCCATCTGCAATACAAGTGGTCTTGCAGCGTGTTTACTTGTGTGTGATATCATGTGCGATACAAGCAGTGTTTACCTGTGTGTGATATCATGTGCGATACAAGCAGTCCTGCAGCATGTTTACTTGTGTGTGATGCCATCTGCAATACAAGCGGTCTTGTAGCGTGTTTACTTGTGTGTGATATCATGTGCGGTACAAGCAGCGTTTACCTGTGTGTGATATCATGTGCGATATCATGTACGATACAAGCAGTCCTGCAGCATGTTTACTTGTGTGTGATGCCATCTGCAATACAAGCGGTCTTGCAGCGTGTTTACTTGTGTGTGATACCATCTGCGATACAAGCAGTCATGTGGCGTTTTTACCTGTGGGTGATATCATATGCGATACAAGCGGTCCTGCGGCGTGTTTACTTGTGTGTGATATAGTGTGCGATACAAGTGGTCCTGCAGCGTGTTTACTTGTGAGTGATATCATGTGCGATACAAGCAGTGTTTACATGTGTGTGATATCATGTGCGGTGTCATGTACGATACCAGCAGTCCTGCAGCATGTTTACTTGTGTGTGATACCATCTGCGATACAAGCAGTCATGTGGCGTTTTTACCTGTGGGTGATATCGTATGCGATACAAGCGGTCCTGCGGCGTGTTTACTTGTGTGTGATATAGTGTGCGATACAAGCGGTCCTGCAGCGTTTTTACTTGTGTGTGATGTCATGTGCGTCACAAACGGTCCTGCGGCGTGTTTACTTGAGTGTGATATCATGTGCGATACAAGCAGTCCTGCAGCGTGTTTACTTGTGTGTGATATTATGTGCGAAACAAGCGGTCCTGCGGCGTGTTTACTTGTGTGTGACATCATGTGCGATACAAGCAGTTGTGCGGCATGTTTACCTGTGTGTGATATCATGTGCGATACAAGCAGTCCTGCTGCGTGTTTACTAGTGTGTGTGATATCAGGTGCGATACAAGCGGTCCTGCTGCGTGTTTACCTGTGTGTGTGATATCACGTGCGTTACAAGTGGTCCTACGGCATATTTACTTGTGAGTGATATCATGTGCGATACAAGTAGTGTTTACCTGTGTGTGATATCATGTGCAATATCATGTGCGATACAAGCAGTCCTGCAGCATGTTTACTTGTGTGTGATGCCATCTGCAATACAAGCGGTCTTGCAGCGTGTTTACTTGTGTGTGATATCATGTGCGATACAAGCAGTGTTTACCTGTGTGTGATATCATGTGCGATATCATGTATGATACAAGCATTCCTGCAGCATGTTTACTTGTGTGTGATACCATCTGCGATACAAGCAGTCATGTGGCGTTTTTACCTGTGGGTGATATCATATGCGATACAAGCGGTCCTGCGGCGTGTTTACTTGTGTGTGATATAGTGTGCGATACAAGCGGTCCTGCAGTGTGTTTACTTGTGAGTGATATCATGTGCGATACAAGCAGTGTTTACCTGTGTGTGATATCATGTGCGATATCATGTACGATACAAGCATTCCTGCAGCATGTTTACTTGTGTGTGATACCATCTGCGTTTCAAGCAGTCATGTGGCGTTTTTACCTGTGGGTGATATCGTATGCGATACAAGCGGTCCTGCGGCGTGTTTACTTGTGTGTGATATAGTGTGCGATACAAGCGGTCCTGCAGCGTTTTTACTTGTGTGTGTGATATCATGTGTGTCACAAACGGTCCTGCGGCGTGTTTACTTGAGGGTGATATCATGTGCGATACAAGCAGTCCTGCGGCGTGTTTACTTGAGTGTGATATCATGTGCGATACAAGCAGTCCTGCGGCGTGTTTACTTGTGTGTGACATCATGTGCGATACAAGCAGTTGTGCGGCATGTTTACCTGTGTGTGATATCATGTGCGATACAAGCAGTCCTGCTGCGTGTTTACTAGTGTGTGTGATATCAGGTGCGATACAAGCGGTCCTGCGGCGTGTTTACCTGTGTGTGTGATATCACGTGCGATACAAGTGGTCCTATGGCATGTTTACTTGTGAGTGATATCATGTGCGATACAAGCAGTGTTTACCTGTGTGTGATATCATGTGCGATACAAGCAGTCCTGCAGCATGTTTACTTGTGTGTGATATCATGTGCGGTACAAGCAGTGTTTACCTGTGTGTGATATCATGTACGATACAAGCAGTCCTGCAGCATGTTTACTTGTGTGTGAGATACCATCTGCCATACAAGCAGTCATGTGGCGTTTTTACCTGTGGGTGATATCATATGCGATACAAGCGGTCCTGCGGCGTGTTTACTTGTGTGTGATATAGTGTGCGATACAAGCGGTCCTGCGGCGTGTTTACTTGTGAGTGATATCATGTGCGATACAAGCAGTGTTTACCTGTGTGTGATATCATGTGCGACATCATGTACGATACAAGCAGTCCTGCAGCATGTTTACTTGTGTGTGATACCATCTGCGATACAAGCAGTCATGTGGCGTTTTTACCTGTGGGTGATATCATATGCGATACAAGCGGTCCTGCGGCGTGTTTACTTGTGTGTGATATAGTGTGCGATACAAGCGGTCCTGCGGCGTGTTTACTTGTGTGTGATATCATGTGCGATACAAGCAGTGTTTAGCTGTGTGTGATATCATGTGCGATACAAGCGGCCCTGCAGTGTGTTTACTTGTGTGTGTGATAGCATGTGCGATACAAGCAGTCATGCGGCGTTTGTATATTTGTTTATTTGAATTATGATCATTTTTATGATTATTTAAGAATTGTGAATGGACTTGCCCTGCTTCGCTATCGGCTACCAGCAGCTGGCAGCTACACAGCAGCTCAGCACACCGTAGCACACAAGCTAGACGTACACGATGATCATCGAACGATATTGCAGCGTATAACAGCGCACTTGTCATACTTGCCAACCTTGAGACCTCCGATTTCGGGAGGTGGGGGTTGGGGGCGTGGTTAAGAGGGGAGGAGTATATTGACAGCTAGAATTCACCAAGTCAAGTATTTTATACAGGGGCGCCGAAAAGGGGGGGGTAAAGGAGACGGATTCTAGGGGCCCATGATGGAGGGGGGCCCAGAGAGGCCCCTAATGATGATGAAATTATAATACAGAAAAAATAATGACACTGTGTTGGGGGCCCTGTAAAGATTCTTTTCATGGGGGCCCAAAATCCCTAGCGGCGCCTCTGATTTCATACATATATATATATATATATATATATATATATATATATATATATATATATATATATATATATATCCTGAAAATATGCAAACAAAACTGTGTTTAGATAATAATAATAATAATAATACCTGGGATTTATATAGCGCTTTTCTAAATACCCAAAGTCGCTTTACATGTGTGTGTGTGGGGGGGGGATAAAAACAACTTTATTAGAAAAAAAAAATAAAATAAATAAATAAATAAGAGACACCTAGGGCAGGGTCAGTTTGGAAAGGCTAATGTGAAGAGGTGAGTTTTTAGGGTGGCTTTGAAGGTACGGAGGGAGGGGGCATCTCTGATGTGCCTGGGGAGAGCGTTCCAGAGAGAGGGGGGGCAGCCACGGAGAAGGCCCTGTCGCCCCAGGTTCGGCGCCTGGTCTTGGGGACCTCAAGGAGGCCGGCATCACTAGACCTGAGGGAACGGGACGGGACGTGTGGCTGGAGGAGGTCAGAGAGGTTAGGGTGGTGCCAGGTTATGGAGTGCCTTGGAGGTGGTGAGGAGATTCTGTATTTGACAGGCAGCCAGTGGAGGTCATGAAGGACAGGTGTGATGTGCTCTCTGGAGCGGGTTCCGGTGAGCAGGCGGGCAGCAGAGTTCTGGACGTATTGCAGTTTGTTGAGGGTTTTGGAGGTGATGCCGTTGCAGTAGTCTAGTCGGGATGAGATGAAGGCGTGGATGAGGGTTTCGGCAGCAGAGGATGTGAGGGAGGGCCGGAGACGGGCAATGTTTCTGAGGTGGAAGAATGCAGTTTTGGTGATGTGGTTTACGTGGGGGAGGAGTGAAAGGGTAGGGTCGAAAATTACACCTAGATTGCGGATGTGGGTGGAGGTAGTGACAAGGGACCCGTCGATGTTTAATGAAAAGTCCTGAGTGGAGCGAGTGAGGGAGTCGGGGCCAATGATGATTATTTCAGATTTGTTGCAGTTGAGTTTTAGAAAGTTTTTTGCATCCAGGTTTTTATGTCTGTGAGGGTGGAGTGGGTGGCTGTGGTGATGGTCGTGGTGGAAATGTATAGTTGTGTTACGTTAGTGGTACGACCTCTACTTAAAAAACCCAGCCTCGACCCCTCTCTCCTCTCTAACTTCAGACCTATCTCTAATCTTCCATACATTTCCAAAATATTAGAGAAGGTTGTCTACAGTCAGTTGTTGCCCTTCTTAGAGGATAATGGTATCACTGAGCTGTTCCAGTCCGGTTTTAAAGCCCTCCACAGCACAGAGTCAGCGCTTCTAAAAGTTTTTAACGATATCCTCCTGTCCACTGATTCTGGTAAATATGTTGTCCTGGTGCTTTTAGATCTGTCTGCTGCGTTCGACACCGTCGACCACGCCACCTTAATCACTCGTCTTGAGAACTGTGTGGGCATTAAGGGCGCCGCCCTCAACTGGTTCCGGTCGTACGTAACCGACAGGAGTTTTTGTGTAAAAGTAGACAGTTTTATGTCGTCCACAGCTCCTTTACCACATGGGGTCCCCCAGGGCTCAATCCTTGCCCCAATTTTATTTGCGCTTTACCTTCTCCCCCTTGGTTCTATTTTTAGGAAGTACAGTATTGCATTTCATTTTTATGCCGATGATTGCCAGATTTATTTTCCCATGGCACAAAATAACACGGTTCAAAGTCTTATTGACTGCCTGCACGACATCAAAGTCTGGCTTTCAGCTAACTTCCTGAGCCTAAATGAAGACAAAACAGAAGTTATGTTGTTCGGTCCAAGTCGCTCTCCCTCCCCCAACGTTGACCTCAGCACTCTGACCCCGTATCTCAGCGACTCTGTCACAAACCTGGGGGTAAAGTTTGACTCAGATTTTAAATTCGAAAAACAAATCAGCAGCGTCGTTCAAAAAAGCTTTTATCAATTACGCCAAATAGCGAAAGTGAAACCGCTTCTATCAAGACATGATCTTGAGAAATTAATCCACGCTTTTATCTCGACTCGTCTTGATTACTGCAATGCCCTGTATGTAGGCATTAGCCAGGCCTCCCTCGCCCGCCTGCAGCTCGTGCAGAACTCTGCTGCTCGTCTGCTAACACAGACCCGCAGACGTGAGCACATCACCCCTATTTTAGCGTCCCTTCACTGGCTCCCTGTGCGTTACCGAATACATTTTAAACTCCTTTTATTTGTTTTTAAATGTCTAAACAACCTCGCGCCAACCTATCTCTCCGACCTCCTTCAGCCTTACTGCCCCACCCGATCCTTAAGATCAGCCGATCAGCTGCTGTTGACGGTCCCTGACACAAGGCTGAAGCTTAGAGGTGACAGAGCTTTCGCCGTTGCTGCTCCCAAGCTCTGGAACGACCTACCCCTGAGTGTTAGACAAGCCTCCTCTCTTCCTGTTTTTAAATCTCTCTTAAAAACATACTTTTATTCCATGGCTTTTAACACTGAGTGATATCCATCCTGCAATGGCGCCCCATAATACACCTGCTGTGATCCTGTTTTTTTGTTTTTATGTTTTTATTAATTCTATTTTAATTATTTATTTTTTATCGTGTTCTGTTTGTGTTGTGTTGTGTTTGCTCGGTACTCATTTTATCTTTTAACCTGCTCATTGTACAGCACTTTGGCTACCCCTGTGGTAAATTTTAAATGTGCTTTATAAATAAAGTTGATTTGATTTGATGATTTGTCGTCGGCATAGCAGTGAAATTGAAGGCCGTGGTGTCGGAGGATCTGACCGAGGGGTAGGAGGTAGATGGTGAAGAGTAGGGGGCCAAGTACTGAGCCCTGGGGGACGCCGTGGGTGACTGGGGCAGTGGAGGAGGTGCAGTTGTTGGTTGAGATGAATTGCTGACGGTCAGAGAGGTAGGATTTCATCCAGGAGAGGGCAGTGCCGGATAAACCAAGGGAGGAGTGGAGGAGTGGTTGATGGTGTCGAAGGCAGAACTGAGGTCGAGGAGGATGAGGATGGAGAGGGAACCAGAGTCGGCGGAGAGGAGGATGTCGTCGGTGACCTTGAGGAGGGCAGTTTCTGTGCTGTGGAGTGAGCGGAAGCCGGATTGGAACTTTCCGTATAGGTTATTGTGGTGAAGGTGGGATTTGATTGCACGTTCGAGAATTTTAGAGAGGAAGGGGAGGTTGGAGATGGGCCTGTAGTTGTTGGGGGAGTTGGGGTCGAGACCGGGTTTCTTGAGAATGGGGGTGATGGCAGCCAGCTTGAGGGCAGGAGGGACAGAGCCAGTGGATAGGGAGGAGTTAATTATAGTGGTGATGAGAGGTGAGAGTGAGGGGAGGCAGGCTATGACTAAAGTGGATGGGATTGGGTCGAGGATGCAGGTGGAGGCTTTCATACCGGAAGTTATGGAGGATAGGTCAGTTGTGGTGATTTCGGAGAAGAAGTTGAGTGGGATGATAGATAATTGATACTTCAAACTTGCATAAATAAATATTAAGGAACATAACATAACTTGACTTCTGAGAGCTTCAAAATGTAATGAATAAAATGCTAAAGTTGTTGATAAACAAGCAATTATTTTAATAATTAAATGTGGTCATTTTAAATGAATTATTATGATAATTTAAAATAAATTACTTCAAATATGTTTATTTTAATTTATAATTCTATGGCTGGATGTAATTAGGAGTCACACAAAAAATACAAATAAAAATACAATTAATTTTGATGTTTTTAGCAAAATATAGTAAAAATGTATTTATTTATTTATTTATTTTTTTAAGTTAATAAATATATTTATTTTTAGGTAAAATAAACATAATAATACAATGTATCTCTAGTCTGGATGATTTAGTTCTTGTCACCCTGTTGTCCTCCCGTCATGAAAAAAGGCTGTTTAGATAATTGATACTTCAAACTTGCATAAATAAATATTAAGGAATATAACATAACTTGGCTTCTGAGAGCTTCAAAATGTAATGAATAAAATGCTAAAGTTGTTGATAAACAAGCAATTATTTTAATAATTAAATATGGTCATTTTAAATGAATTATTATGATAATTTAAAATCAATTGTTTCAAATATGTTTATTTGAATTTATAATTCTATGGCTGGATGTAATAAGGAGTCACAAAAAAAATACAAATAAAAATACAATTAATTTTGATGTTTTTAGCAAAATATAGTAAAAATGTATTTTATTTTTATTTATTTATTTATTTATTTTTAAGTTAATAAATATATTTATTTTTACGTAAAATAAACATAATAATACAATGTATCTCTAGTCTGGATGATTTAGTTCTTGTCACCCTGTTGTCCTCCTGTCGTGAAAAAAGGCTGTTTAGATAATTGATACTTCAAACTTGCATAAATAAATATTAAGGAATATAACATAACTTGGCTTCTGAGAGCTTCAAAATGTAATGAATAAAATGCTAAAGTTGTTGATAAACAAGCAATTATTTGAATAATTAAATATGGTCATTTTTCAAATGAATTATTTAAAATCAATTATTTCAAATATGTTTATTTGAATGTATAATTCTATGGCTGGATGTAATAAGGAGTCACGAAAAAATACAATTAATTTTGATGTTTTTAGCAAAATATAGTAAAAATTTATTTAGTTTAGTTTTTTTTTTTTTTTTTTTTTAAGTTAATAAATATATTTATTTTTAGGTAAAATAAACATAATAATACAATTTATCCCTAGTCTGGATGATTTAGTTCTTGTCACCCTGTTGTCCTCCCGTCATGAAAAAAGGCTGTTTAGATAATTGATACTTCAAACTTGCATAAATAAATATTAAGGAATATAACATAACTTGGCTTCTGAGAGCTTCAAAATGTAATGAATAAAATGCTAAAGTTGTTGATAAACAAGCAATTATTTTAATAATTAAATATAAATGGTCATTTTTCAAATTAATTATTATGATCATTTAAAATCAATTATTTCAAATATGTTTATTTTAATTTATAATTCTATGGCTGGATGTAATAAGGAGTCACAAAAAAATACAAATAAAAAATACAATTAATTTTGATGTTTTTAGCAAAATATAGTAAAAATGTATTTTGTTTTTTTTTGTTTTTAAGTTAATAAATATATTTATTTTTAGGTCAAATAAACATAATAATACAATTTATCTCTAGTCTGGATGATTTAGTTCTTGTCACCCTGTTGTCCTCCCGTCGTGAAAAAAGGCTGTTTAGATAATTGATACTTCAAACTTGCATAAATAAATATTAAGGAATATAACATAACTTGGCTTCTGAGAGCTTCAAAATGTAAAGAATAAAATGCTAAAGTTGTTGATAAACAAGCAATTATTTAAATAATTAAATATGGTCATTTTAAATGAATTTTTATGATAATTTAAAATCAAATATGTTTATTTTAATGTATAATTCTATGGCTGAATGTAATAAGGAGTCAGGAAAAAAATGCAAATAAAAATACAATTAATTTTGATGTTTTTAGCAAAATATAGTAAAAATGTATTTAGTTTTTTTTTTTTTTTTTTTTTAAGTTAATAAATATATTTATTTTTAGGTAAAATAAACATAATAATACAATTTATCTCTAGTCTGGATGATTTAGTTCTTGTCACCCTGTTGTCCTCCCGTCATGAAAAAAGGCTGTTTAGATAATTGATACTTCAAACTTGCATAAATAAATATTAAGGAATATAACATAACTTGGCTTCTGAGAGCTTCAAAATGTAATGAATAAAATGCTAAAGTTGTTGATAAACAAGCAATTATTTTAATAATTAAATATGGTCATTTTTCAAATGAATTATTATGATAATTTAAAATCAATTATTTCAAATATGTTTATTTTAATGTATAATTCTATGGCTGGATGTAATAAGGAGTCACACAAAAAATACAAATAAAAATACAATTAATTTTGATGTTTTTAGCAAAATATAGTAAAAATGTATTTTTTTGTTTTGTTTTGTTTTTTTAAGTTAATAAATATATTTATTTTTTGGTAAAATAAACATAAAAATACAATTTATCCCTAGTCTGGATGATTTAGTTCTTGTCACCCTGTTGTCCTCCCGTCATGAAAAAAGGCTGTTTAGATAATTGATACTTCAAACTTGCATAAATAAATATTAAGGAATATAACATAACTTGACTTCTGAGAGCTTCAAAATGTATTGAATAAAATGCTAAAGTTGTTGATAAACAAGCAATTATTTTAATAATTAAATATGGTCATTTTTCAAATGAATTATTATGATAATTTAAAATCAATTATTTCAAATATGTTCATTTTAATTTATAATTCTATGGCTGGATGTAATAAGGAGTCACAAAAAAATACAAATAAAAATACAATTAATTTTGATGTTTTTAGCAAAATATAGTAAAAATGTATTTTTATTTTATTTATTTTTTTTATTTTTTTTTAAAGTTAATAAATATATTTATTTTTAGGTCAAATAAACATAATAATACAATTTATCTCTAGTCTGGATGATTTAGTTCTTGTCACCCTGTTGTCCTCCCGTCGTGAAAAAAGGCTGTTTAGATAATTGATACTTCAAACTTGCATAAATAAATATTAAGGAATATAACATAACTTGGCTTCTGAGAGCTTCAAAATGTAATGAATAAAATGCTAAAGTTGTTGATAAACAAGCAATTATTTTAATAATTAAATATGGTCATTTTTCAAATGAATTATTTAAAATCAATTATTTCAAATATGTTTATTTTAATGTATAATTCTATGGCTGGATGTAATAAGGAGTCACGAAAAAATACAATTAATTTTGATGTTTTTAGCAAAATATAGTAAAAATGTATTTAGTTTAGTTTTTTTTTTGTGGTTTTTTTTAAGTTAATAAATATATTTATTTTTAGGTCAAATAAACATAATAATACAATTTATCTCTAGTCTGGATGATTTAGTTATTGTCACCCTGTTGTCCTCCCGTCATGAAAAAAGGCTGTTTAGATAATTGATACTTCAAACTTGCATAAATAAATATTAAGGAATATAACATAACTTGGCTTCTGAGAGCTTCAAAATGTAATGAATAAAATGCTAAAGTTGTTGATAAACAAGCAATTATTTTAATAATTAAATACGGTCATTTTTTCAAATGAATTATTATGATCATTTAAAATCAATTATTTCAAATATGTTTATTTTAATTTATAATTCTATGGCTGGATGTAATAAGGAGTCACAAAAAAAATACAAATAAAAATACAATTAATTTTGATGTTTTTAGCAAAATATAGTAAAAATGTTTTTATTTTATTTTATTTTTTTAAGTTAATAAATATATTTATTTTTGGTAAAATAAACATAATAATACAATTTATCTCTAGTCTGGATGATTTAGTTCTTGTCACCCTGTTGTCCTCCCGTCGTGAAAAAAGGCTGTTTAGATAATTGATACTTCAAACTTGCATAAATAAATATTAAGGAATATAACATAACTTGACTTCTGAGAGCTTCAAAATGTAATGAATAAAATGCTAAAGTTGTTGATAAACAAGCAATTATTTGAATAATTAAATATGGTCATTTTTCAAATGAATGATTTAAAATCAATTATTTCAAATATGTTTATTTTAATGTATAATTCTATGGCTGGGTGTAATAAGGAGTCACAAAAAAATACAATTAATTTTGATGTTTTTAGCAAAATATAGTAAAAATGTATTTAGTTTAGTTTTTTTTTGTTGTTTTTTTTTTAAGTTAATAAATATATTTATTTTTAGGTAAAATAAACATAATAATACAATGTATCTCTAGTCTGGATGATTTAGTTCTTGTCACCCTGTTGTCCTCCCGTCATGAAAAAAGGCTGTTTAGATAATTGATACTTCAAACTTGCATAAATAAATATTAAGGAATATAACATAACTTGGCTTCTGAGAGCTTCAAAATGTAATGAATAAAATGCTAAAGTTGTTGATAAACAAGCAATTATTTTAATAATTAAATATGGTCATTTTAAATGAATTATTATGATCATTTAAAATCAATTATTTCAAATATATTTATTTTAATTTATAATTCTATGGCTGGATGTAATAAGGAGTCACCAAAAAAATACAAATAAAAATACAATTAATTTTGATGTTTTTAGCAAAATATAGTAAAAATGTATTTAGTTTTGTTTTTGTTTTTTTTCAAGTTAATAAATATATTTATTTTTAGGTCAAATAAACATAATAATACAATTTATCTCTAGTCTGGATGATTTAGTTCTTGTCACCCTGTTGTCCTCCCGTCATGAAAAAAGGCTGTTTAGATCATTGATACTTCAAACTTGCATAAATAAATATTAAGGAATATAACATAACTTCTGAGAGCTTCAAAATGTAATGAATAAAATGCTAAAGTTGTTGATAAACAAGCAATTATTTTAATAATTAAATATGGTCATTTTTCAAATGAATTATTTAAAATCAATTATTTCAAATATGTTTATTTTAATGTATAATTCTATGGCTGGATGTAATAAGGAGTCACAAAAAAATACAATTAATTTTGATGTTTTTAGCAAAATATAGTAAAAATGTATTTAGTTTAGTTTTTTTTTTGTTTTGTTTTTTTTAAGTTAATAAATATATTTATTTTTAGGTCAAATAAACATAATAATACAATTTATCTCTAGTCTGGATGATTTAGTTCTTGTCACCCTGTTGTCCTCCCGTCATGAAAAAAGGCTGTTTAGATAATTGATACTTCAAACTTGCATAAATAAATATTAAGGAATATAACATAACTTGGCTTCTGAGAGCTTCAAAATGTAATGAATAAAATGCTAAAGTTGTTGATAAACAAGCAATTATTTTAATAATTAAATATGGTCATTTTTCAAATGAATTATTTAAAATCAATTATTTCAAATATGTTTATTTTAATTTATAATTCTATGGCTGGATGTAATAAGGAGTCACGAAAAAATACAATTAATTTTGATGTTTTTAGCAAAATATAGTAAAAATGTATTTAGTTTTTTTTTTTGTTTTTTTTTAAGTTAATAAATATATTTATTTTTAGGTCAAATAAACATAATAATACAATTTATCTCTAGTCTGGATGATTTAGTTCTTGTCACCCTGTTGTCCTCCCGTCATGAAAAAAGGCTGTTTAGATAATTGATACTTCAAACTTGCATAAATAAATATTAAGGAATATGACATAATTTGGCTTCTGAGAGCTTCAAAATGTAATGAATAAAATGCTAAAGTTGTTGATAAACAAGTAATTATTTTAATAATTAAATATGGTCATTTTTCAAATGAATGATTATGATAATTTAAAATCAATTATTTCAAATATGTTTATTTTAATGTATAATTCTATGGCTGGATGTAATAATGAGTCACAAAAAAAATACAAATAAAAATACAATTAATTTGGATGTTTTTAGCAAAATATAGTAAAAATGTATTTAGTTTTTTTTTTTTTTTTTTAAGTTAATAAATATATTTATTTTTAGGTCAAATAAACATAATAATACAATTTATCTCTAGTCTGGATGATTTAGTTCTTGTCACCCTGTTGTCCTCCCGTCATGAAAAAAGGCTGTTTAGATAATTGATACTTCAAACTTGCATAAATAAATATTAAGGAATATAACATAACTTGGCTTCTGAGAGCTTCAAAATGTAATGAATAAAATGCTAAAGTTGTTGATAAACAAGCAATTATTTAGATAATTAAATATGGTCATTTTTCAAATGAATTATTATGATAATTTAAAATCAATTATTTCAAATATGTTTATTTTAATTTATAATTCTATGGCTGGATGTAATAAGGAGTCACAAAAAAAATACAAATAAAAATACAATTAATTTTGATGTTTTTAGCAAAATATAGTAAAAATGTTTGTTTGGTTTTTTTTTTTTTTTTTTTTTTTAAGTTAATAAATATATTTATTTTTAGGTCAAATAAACATAATAATACAATTTATCTCTAGTCTGGATGATTTAGTTCTTGTCACCCTGTTGTCCTCCCGTCATGAAAAAAGGCTGTTTAGATAATTGATACTTCAAACTTGCATAAATAAATATTAAGGAATATAACATAACTTGGCTTCTGAGAGCTTCAAAATGTAATGAATAAAATGCTAAAGTTGTTGATAAACAAGCAATTATTTTAATAATTAAATATGGTCATTTTTCAAATGAATTATTTAAAATCAATTATTTCAAATATGTTTATTTTAATGTATAATTCTATGGCTGGATGTAATAAGGAGTCACAAAAAAAATACAAATAAAAATACAATTAATTTTGATGTTTTTAGCAAAATATAGTAAAAATTTATTTATTTATTTATTTTATTTTTTTAAGTTAATAAATATATTTATTTTTAGGTCAAATAAACATAATAATACAATTTATCTCTAGTCTGGATGATTTAGTTATTGTCACCCTGTTGTCCTCCCATTGTGAAAAAAGGCTGTTTAGATAATTGATACTTCAAACTTGCATAAATAAATATTAAGGAATATAACATAACTTGGCTTCTGAGAGCTTCAAAATGTAATGAATAAAATGCTAAAGTCTTTGATAAACAAGCAATTATTTTAATAATTAAATATGGTCATTTTAAATGAATTATTATGATAATTTAAAATCAATTATTTTAAATATGTTTATTTTAATGTATAATTCTATGGCTGGATGTAATAAAGAGTCACACAAAAATACAAATAAAAATACAATTAATTTTGATGTTTTTAGCAAAATATAGTAAAAATGTATTTTTATTTATTTATTTATTTATTTAAGTTAATAAATATATTTATTTTTAGGTCAAATAAACATAATAATACAATTTATCTCTAGTCTGGATGATTTAGTTCTTGTCACCCTGTTGTCCTCCCGTCGTGAAAAAAGGCTGTTTAGATAATTGATACTTCAAACTTGCATAAATAAATATTAAGGAATATGACATAACTTGGCTTCTGAGAGCTTCAAAATGTAATGAATAAAATGCTAAAGTTGTTGATAAACAAGCAATTATTTTAATAATTAAATATGGTCATTTTTCAAATGAATTATTATGATAATTTAAAATCAAATATGTTTATTTTAATTTATAATTCTATGGCTGGATGTAATAAGGAGTCACAAAAAAAATACAAATAAAAATACAATTAATTTTGATGTTTTTAGCTAAATATAGTAAAAATGGATTTTTTTTTTTTTTTTTTTTTTTTTTTAAGTTAATAAATATATTTATTTTTAGGTAAAATAAACATAATAATACAATTGATCTCTAGTCTGGATGATTTAGTTCTTGTCACCCTGTTGTCCTCCCGTCATGAAAAAAGGCTGTTTAGATAATTGATACTTCAAACTTGCATAAATAAATATTAAGGAATATAACATAACTTGGCTTCTGAGAGCTTCAAAATGTAATGAATAAAATGCTAAAGTTGTTGATAAACAAGCAATTATTTTAATAATTAAATATGGTCATTTTAAATGAATTATTATGATAATTTAAAATAAATTATTTTAAATATGTTTATTTTAATTTATAATTCTATGGCTGGATGTAATAAAGAGTCACACAAAAATACAAATAAAAATACAATTAATTTTGATGTTTTTAGCAAAATATAGTAAAAATGTATTTAGTTTGTTTTTTTTGTTTTTTTTAAGTTAATAAATATATTTATTTTTAGGTCAAATAAACATAATAATACAATTTATCTCTAGTCTGGATGATTTAGTTCTTGTCACCCTGTTGTCCTCCCGTCATGAAAAAAGGCTGTTTAGATAATTGATACTCATGCTAAAGTTGTTGATAAACAAGCAATTATTTTAATAATTAAATATGGTCATTTTTCAAATGAATTATTATGATCATTTAAAAGCAATTATTTCAAATATGTTTATTTTAATTTATAATTCTATGGCTGGATGTAATAAGGAGTCACAAAAAAAATACAAATAAAAATACAATTAATTTTGATGTTTTTAGCAAAATATAGTAAAAATGTTTTTATTTTTTTATTTTTTTTTAAGTTAATAAATATATTTATTTTTGGTAAAATGAACATAATAATACAATTTATCTCTAGTCTGGATGATTTAGTTCTTGACACCCTGTTGTCCTCCCGTCGTGAAAAAAGGCTGTTTAGATAATTGATACTTCAAACTTGCATAAATAAATATTAAGGAATATAACATAACTTGGCTTCTGAGAGCTTCAAAATGTAATGAATAAAATGCTAAAGTTGTTGATAAACAAGCAATTATTTTAATAATTAAATATGGTCATTTTAAATGAATTATTATGATAATTTAAAATCAAATATGTTTATTTTAATGTATAATTCTATGGCTGGATGTAATAAGGAGTCACAAAAAAATACAAATAAAAATACAATTAGTTTTGATGTTTTTAGCAAAATATAGTAAAAATGTATTTAGGTTTTTTTTTTTTTTTAAGTTAATAAATATATTTATTTTTAGGTCGAATAAACATAATAATACAATTTATCTCTAGTCTGGATGATTTAGTTCTTGTCACCCTGTTGTCCTCCCGTCATGAAAAAAGGCTGTTTAGATAATTGATACTTCAAACTTGCATAAATAAATATTAAGGAATATAACATAACTTGGCTTCTGAGAGCTTCAAAATGTAATGAATAAAATGCTAAAGTTGTTGATAAACAAGCAATTATTTAAATAATTAAATATGGTCATTTTTCAAATGAATTATTATGATCATTTAAAATCAATTATTTCAAATATGTTTATTTTAATTTATAATTCTATGGCTGGATGTAATAAGGAGTCACAAAAAAAATACAAATAAAAATACAATTAATTTTGATGTTTTTAGCAAAATATAGTAAAAATTGATTTTTTTTATTTTTTTATTTTTTTTTAAGTTAATAAATATATTTATTTTTAGGTAAAATAAACATAATAATACAATTTATCTCTAGTCTGGATGATTTAGTTCTTGTCACCCTGTTGTCCTCCCGTCATGAAAAAAGGCTGTTTAGATAATTGATACTTCAAACTTGCATAAATAAATATTAAGGAATATGACATAACTTGGCTTCTGAGAGCTTCAAAATGTAATGAATAAAATGCTAAAGTTGTTGATAAACAAGCAATTATTTTAATAATTAAATATGGTCATTTTAAATGAATTATTATGATCATTTAAAATTAATTATTTCAAATATGTTTATTTTAATTTATAATTCTATGGCTGGATGTAATAAGGAGTCACAAAAAAATACAAATAAAAATACAATTAATTTTGATGTTTTTAGCAAAATATAGTAAAAATGTATTTAGTTTTTTTGTTTTTTTTAAAGTTAATAAATATATTTATTTTTAGGTCAAATAAACATAATAATACAATTTATCTCTAGTCTGGATGATTTAGTTCTTGTCACCCTGTTGTCCTCCCGTCATGAAAAAAGGCTGTTTAGATAATTGATACTTCAAACTTGCATAAATAAATATTAAGGAATATAACATAACTTGGCTTCTGAGAGCTTCAAAATGTAATGAATAAAATTCTAAAGTTGTAGATAAACAAGCAATTATTTGAATAATTAAATATGGTCATTTTTCAAATGAATTATTATGATAATTTAAAATCAATTATTTCAAATATGTTTATTTTAATGTATAATTCTATGGCTGGATGTAATAAGGAGTCACAAAAAAAATACAAATAAAAATACAATTAATTTTGATGTTTTTAGCAAAATATAGTAAAAATTTATTTATTTATTTATTTATTTATTTTTAAGTTAATAAATATATTTATTTTTAGGTCAAATAAACATAATAATGCAATTTATCTCTAGTCTGGATGATTTAGTTCTTGTCACCCTGTTGTCCTCCCGTCATGAAAAAAGGCTGTTTAGATAATTGATACTTCAAACTTGCATAAATAAATATTAAGGAATATAACATAACTTGGCTTCTGAGAGCTTCAAAATGTAATGAATAAAATGCTAAAGTTGTTGATAAACAAGCAATTATTTTAATAATTAAATATGGTCATTTTTCAAATGAATTATTTAAAATCAATTATTTCAAATATGTTTATTTTAATGTATAATTCTATGGCTGGATGTAATAAAGAGTCACGAAAAAATACAATTAATTTTGATGTTTTTAGCAAAATATAGTAAAAATTTATTTAGTTTAGTTTTTTTTTTTTTTTTTTTTAAGTTAATAAATATATTTATTTTTAGGTAAAATAAACATAATAATACAATTTATCTCTAGTCTGGATGATTTAGTTCTTGTCACCCTGTTGTCCTCCCGTCATGAAAAAAGGCTGTTTAGATAATTGATACTTCAAACTTGCATAAATAAATATTAAGGAATATGACATAACTTGGCTTCTGAGAGCTTCAAAATGTAATGAATAAAATGCTAAAGTTGTTGATAAACAAGCAATTATTTTAATAATTAAATCTGGTCATTTTTCAAATGAATTATTTAAAATCAATTATTTCAAATATGTTTATTTTAATGTATAATTCTATGGCTGGGTGTAATAAGGAGTCACAAAAAAATACAATTAATTTTGATGTTTTTAGCAAAATATAGTAAAAATGTATTTAGTTTAGTTTTTTTTGTTGTTGTTTTTAAGTTAATAAATATATTTATTTTTAGGTCGAATAAACATAATAATACAATTTATCTCGTCTGGATGATTTAGTTCTTGTCACCCTGTTGTCCTCCCGTCATGAAAAAAGGCTGTTTGGATAATTGATACTTCAAACTTGCATAAATAAATATTAAGGAATATAACATAACTTGGCTTCTGAGAGCTTCAAAATGTAATGAATAAAATGCTAAAGTTGTTGATAAACAAGCAATTATTTAAATAATTAAATATGGTCATTTTCCAAATGAATTATTATGATAATTTAAAATCAATTATTTCAAATATGTTTATTTTAATTTATAATT
The DNA here is from genome assembly GCF_033978685.3 of Nerophis lumbriciformis. Lineage (NCBI taxonomy): Eukaryota > Metazoa > Chordata > Actinopteri > Syngnathiformes > Syngnathidae > Nerophis > Nerophis lumbriciformis. Next base: position 27,499,527 of record NC_084577.2, on the reverse strand, counting down.
CTATGGCTGGATGTAATAAGGAGTCACAAAAAAAATACAAATAAAAATACAATTAATTTTGATGTTTTTAGCAAAATATAGTAAAAATGTATTTTATTTTATTTTTTATTTTTATTTTTTTTAAGTTAATAAATATATTTATTTTTACGTAAAATAAACATAATAATACAATTTATCTCTAGTCTGGATGATTTAGTTCTTGTCACCCTGTTGTCCTCCCGTCATGAAAAAAGGCTGTTTAGATAATGGATACTTCAAACTTGCATAAATAAATATTAAGGAATATGACATAACTTGGCTTCTGAGAGCTTCAAAATGTAATGAATAAAATGCTAAAGTTGTTGATAAACAAGCAATTATTTTAATAATTAAATATGGTCATTTTTCAAATGAATTATTTAAAATCAATTATTTCAAATATGTTTATTTTAATGTATAATTCTATGGCTGGATGTAATAAGGAGTCACGAAAAAATACAATTAATTTTGATGTTTTTAGCAAAATATAGTAAAAATGTATTTAGTTTATTTTTTATTTTTTTTATTTTTTTTAAGTTAATAAATATATTTATTTTTAGGTCAAATAAACATAATAATACAATTTATCTCTAGTCTGGATGATTTAGTTCTTGTCACCCTGTTGTCCTCCCGTCATGAAAAAAGGCTGTTTAGATAATTGATACTTCAAACTTGCATAAATAAATATTAAGGAATATAACATAACTTGGCTTCTGAGAGCTTCAAAATGTAATGAATAAAATGCTAAAGTTGTTGATAAACAAGCAATTATTTTAATAATTAAATATGGTCATTTTTCAAATGAATTATTATGATCATTTAAAATCAATTATTTCAAATATGTTTATTTTAATGTATAATTCTATGGCTGGATGTAATAAGGAGTCACAAAAAAAATACAAATAAAAATACAATTAATTTTGATGTTTTTAGCAAAATATAGTAAAAAATGTATTTAGTTTTTTTTTTTTTTTTTTTAAAGTTAATAAATATATTTATTTTTGGTAAAATAAACATAATAATACAATTTATCTCTAGTCTGGATGATTTAGTTCTTGTCACCCTGTTGTCCTCCCGTCATGAAAAAAGGCTGTTTAGATAATTGATACTTCAAACTTGCATGAATAAATATTAAGGAATATAACATAACTTGGCTTCTGAGAGCTTCAAAATGTAATGAATAAAATGCTAAAGTTGTTGATAAACAAGCAATTATTTTAATAATTAAATATGGTCATTTTTCAAATGAATTATTATGATCATTTAAAATCAATTATTTCAAATATGTTTATTTTAATTCATAATTCTATGGCTGGATGTAATAAGGAGTCACAAAAAAATACAAATAAAAATACAATTAATTTGATGTTTTTAGCAGTTTTTTTTTTTTTTTTTTAAGTTAATAAATATATTTATTTTTAGGTCAAATAAACATAATAATACAATTTATCTCTAGTCTGGATGATTTAGTTCTTGTCACCCTGTTGTCCTCCCGTCATGAAAAAAGGCTGTTTAGATAATTAATACTTCAAACTTGCATAAATAAATATTAAGAAATATAACATAACTTGGCTTCTGAGAGCTTCAAAATGTAATGAATAAAATGCTAAAGTTGTTGATAAACAAGCAATTATTTTAATAATTAAATATGGTCATTTTAAATGAATTATTATGATAATTTAAAATAAATTACTTCAAATATGTTTATTTTAATTTATAATTCTATAGCTGGATGTAATAAGGAGTCACAAAAAAATACAAATAAAAATACAATTAATTTTGATGTTTTTAGCAAAATATAGTAAAAATGTATTTAGGTTTTTTTGTTTTTTTTTAAGTTTATAAATATATTTATTTTTAGGTCGAATAAACATAATAATACAATTTATCTCTAGTCTGGATGATTTAGTTCTTGTCACCCTGTTGTCCTCCCGTCATGAAAAAAGGCTGTTTAGATAATTGATACTTCAAACTTGCATAAATAAATATTAAGGAATATAACATAACTTGGCTTCTGAGAGCTTCAAAATGTAATGAATAAAATGCTAAAGTTGTTGATAAACAAGCAATTATTTTAATAATTAAATATGGTCATTTTAAATGAATTATTATGATAATTTAAAATCAATTATTTCAAATATGTTTATTTTAATGTATAATTCTATGGCTGGATGTAATAAGGAGTCACAAAAAAAATACAAATAAAAATACAATTAATTTTGATGTTTTTAGCAAAATATAGTAAAAACAAAATTTAATTTAAAAAAAAAATTTTTTTAAGTTAATAAATATATTTATTTTTAGGTCAAATAAACATAATAATACAATTGATCTCTAGTCTGGATGATTTAGTTCTTGTCACCCTGTCACGAAAAAAGGCTGTCCTCACTCAGGTCCGCATGGAGCTGGAGGGGGCGTGGCTTCCAGCTCCGACTGAAAATCGGGAGATTTTCGGGAGGAATATTTGTCCCGGGAGGTTTTCGGGAGAGGCGCTGAATTTCGGGAAAATTCGGGAGGGTTGGCAAGTATGGCATTTGTCAATGTGACCGAGTATCAAATGATTATAGTCGCATCATGCTTAGTCTCCAGAGGCAGACCAGACGGCATCCAGTAACAAACGTGTCCGCATCATTCAACTTAATATGAAATATTCATATAAATTAAAAACATGTGTTATGATGTGTGCTGACATTACGACTCCGAGCTCCGATATCAGTACGGTATCAGCGGTAAAAAAAAAAAAAAAGTTGTATCGGGACACCCCAGTTGGTAACGCTAGGATGACAGCTTGCTCCATCCATTTGAGCGTACAGATGTGTAGTAGTACACGTAAACTATGACATCACCTTTTGATTGACAGTGTATTGATGACAAGTCAACGTGTCTAACCCATTGATGTTGTTGTCTTTGTCCCGCCCCCTTTTTCAACAATCTCTCCATCTCCCCGCTCTCTCTCTCTCTCTTCGTTCTGTCTTCCTTCGCTCTTTTTTCACGACCATCGACGACATCCTCCATGCCCCCCCCCCCCCCCCCCCCCGCTGTCCACAGGACAAGTCGTCCCAGGCCCTGAGCCTGTCCAACGTGGCCGGGGTCTTCTACATCCTGGTGGGCGGCCTGGGCCTGGCCATGCTGGTGGCGCTGGTGGAGTTCTGCTACAAGTCTCGGGCGGAGGCCAAGCGCATGAAGGTGGACCTTAGCCCCCCCCACTGCCCCAGCCCCTCCCCCAGCACGCAGAACCTAGCCACTTATAGGGAGGGGTACAACGTGTACGGCTCCGAGGGGGTCAAGATCTAGGGGTAGGACTTAGAGGCTGCCGCCGAGGTGGGATCACAATGTTATTTTTTTGTTTTTTTTTTGTTTTTTTGAGGCTGCCGTTGCAGAAGCGTGTTGTTCTTCATGTGCTCGTGAATACATGACGTCACGCATCGTGGAACCAATCACCTCATTTTTTTTTTGTTTCATTTTTGCATAATATTTCATGACATTTTTATACGCTACCTCGGAAGCCATACCATGCCAGTACTCAACGGTACTTTTATGTGCGGTAATACAAAAGACAAAAGCAGTGAAGTCGTCACATTGTGTAAATGGTAAATAAAAAAGAGAATACAGTGATTTTGCAAATCCTTTTCAACTTGTATTAAATTGAATAGACTGCAAAGACAAGATATTTCATGTTGGAACTGATAATAATAATAATAATAATAATAATAATAAATAATAATAGATTTTATTTGTAAAAAGCACTTTACATTGAGTAAACAACCTCAAAATGCTACAGTGTATTAAAAAAAAAAAAAAAAAAAAAAGATAATAAAAAAATAAATAAAAATTAAAAACTGGAACAGCCAAATAGCTAAAACTAGTATGAATATATCTAAAAAAAAAAGGCTTTTAAAAAAAAAAAATGTTTTTTAAGCCTTTTTTAAAAGCATCCACAGTCTGTGGTGCCCTCAGGTGGTCAGGGAGAGCGTTCCACAGACTGGGAGTGGCGGAGCAGAAAGTATAAAAATATATATATTCATATATATATATATATATATATATATATATATATATATATATATTAGGGCTGCAACAACTAATCGATTAAATCGATTAAAATCGATTATAAAAATAGTTGGCGATTAATTTAGTCATCGATTCGTTGGATCTATGCTATGCGCATGTGCAGAGGCTACTTTTTATTTTATTTTTATAAACCTTTATTTATAAACTGCAACACGTACAAACAGCTGAGAAACAATAATCAAAATAAGTATGGTGCCAGTATGCTGAGTTTTTTTTTTTTTTCAATAAAATACTGGAAAGGATAGAAATGTAGTTTTTCTCTTTTATCCGATTATTAATCGATTAACCGAAGTAATAATCGACAGATTAATCGATTATCAAATTAGTTAGTTGCAGCCCTAATATATATATATATATATATGTAATTATTATTATTATATTATTTTATTATATTATATTATATTATTTTATTTATATATATATATGTATATATATATATATATATATATATATATATATATATATATATATATATATATATATATATATATACACACAAACCCATATATATTTATTTATTTATTTTAAAACAATTTAGTTTGGTTTTTTTAATTTTAGATTTTTTTCAATCGATTAAGAATCTTGATTTGTTATTTTTTTTAAATTGACACCATATATATATATATATATATATATATATATATATATATATATATACATATATATATATATATATATATATATATATATATATATATATATATATATATATATATATATATATATATACACACACACACACCCATATATATTTATTTATTTATTTTAAAACAATTTAGTTTTGTTTTTTTAATTTTAGATTTTTTTCAATCGATTAAGAATCTTGATTTGTTATTTTTTTTAAATTGACACCCTATATATATATATATATATATATATATATATATATATATATATATATATATATATATATATATATATATACACACACACACACACCCATATATATTTATTTATTTATTTTAAAACAATTTAGTTTTGTTTTTTTAATTTTAGATTTTTTTCAATCGATTAAGAATCTTGATTTGTTATTTTTTTTAAATTGACACCCTATATATATATATATATATATATATATATATATATATATATATATATATATATATATATATATATATATATATATATATATATATATATATATATATATATATATATATACACACAAACCCATATATATTTATTTATTTATTTTAAAACAATTTAGTTTGGTTTTTTTAATTTTAGATTTTTTTCAATCGATTAAGAATCTTGATTTGTTATTTTTTTTAAATTGACACCATATATATATATATATATATATATATATATATACATATATATATATATATATATATATATATATATATATATATATATATACACACACACACACCCATATATATTTATTTATTTATTTTAAAACAATTTAGTTTTGTTTTTTTAATTTTAGATTTTTTTCAATCGATTAAGAATCTTGATTTGTTATTTTTTTTAAATTGACACCCTATATATATATATATATATATATATATATATATATATATATATATATATATATATATATATATATATATATATATATATATATATATATATATATATATATATATACACACAAACCCATATATATTTATTTATTTATTTTAAAACAATTTAGTTTGGTTTTTTTAATTTTAGATTTTTTTCAATCGATTAAGAATCTTGATTTGTTATTTTTTTTAAATTGACATCATATATATATATATATATATATATATATATATATATATATATATATATATATATATATATATATATATATATATATATATATATACACACACACACACACATATATATTTATTTATTTATTTTAAAACAATTTAGTTTTTTTTTTTTAATTTTAGATTTTTTTCAATCGATTAAGAATCTTGATTTGTTTTTGTTTTTTAATTGACACCCCTAATAATTACATCTATTAAGGAATATTTCTGTTAGTAATTCAATTACTTTTTGAGGGAAAGTAACGGGAGTTGATTACTTTAATAGATGACTTTATTAAAGTAATTTTATTACTAGGTATGGCTAGCTTGTGTGCTATTGTGTGCTTAGCTGTTGTGTAGCGACCATCTTCCTAGCGGCCTGGAGCCTACCATGTTTGCCTTTTGTAAATGACTGATGGTTGTGTGCTTATTGGAGTCGCTGTCCAGCTTTGCACAAGCACACAACTGCTTGCATCGCACATGACATCGCACGTTTTACATGCAAGCCAACACACTGTAAATCGATGCTTGTTTTTGCTGATATAGGACCGATATTTGATATCAGGACACCACTAATTTTTAGTGCAGATTCGATGGTAAGTGAACAACCCAGTGCACTTTACAAGCATTTACCAACAGGAATACTTTTTTTTATTTACGTCTCACGTACAAACAACAAGTGTAAAAAGCACTTTACATTGAGTAAACAACCTCAAAGTGCTACAGTGTATTAAAAATAAATAAATAAAAAGATAAATAAAAATAAAAACTGGAACAGCCAAATAGCTAAAACTAGTATGCATATATCTAAAAAAAAAAAGGCTTTTTTAAAAAATAATGTATTTTAAGCCTTTTTTTAAAAGCATCCACAGTCTGTGGTGCCCTCAGGTGGTCAGGGAGAGCGTTCCACAGACTGGGAGCGGCGGAGCAGAAAGTATAAAAATATATATATATATACACAACTGCAACAACTAATCGATTAAATCGATTAAAATCGATTATTAAAATAGTTGGCGATTAATTTAGTCATCGATTCGTTGGATCTATGCTATGCGCATGCGCAGAGGCTACTTTTTTTTTTAATTTTTATAAACCTTTATTTATAAACTGCAACATGTACAAACAGCTGAGAAACAATAATCAAAATAAATATGGTGCCAGTATGCTGGGGGTTTTTTTTCAATAAAATACTGGAAAGGATAGAAATGTAGTTCGTCTCTTTTATCCGATTATTAATCGATTAACCGAAGTAATAATCGACAGATTAATCGATTATCAAATTAGTTAGTTGCAGCCATAATATATATATATATATATATATATATATATATATATATGTAATTATTATTATTATATTATTTTATTATATTATATTATATTATTTTATTCATATATATATATATATATATATATACATATATATATATATATATATATATATATATATATATATATATATATATATATATATATATATATATATATATATATATATATATACACACACACACCCATATATATTTATTTATTTATTTTAAAACAATTTATTTGGTTTTTTTTTATTTTAGATTTTTTTCAATCGATTAAGAATCTTGATTTGTTTTTTGTTTTAAATTGACACCATATATATATATATATATATATATATATATATATATATATATATATATATATATATATATATATATATATATATATATATATATATACACACACACCCATATATATGTATTTATTTATTTTAAAACAATTTAGTTTTTTTTTTTAATTTTAGATTTTTTTCAATCGATTAAGAATCTTGATTTGTTATTTTTTTTAAATTGACACCCCTAATAATTACATCTATTAAGGAATATTTCTGTTAGTAATTCAATTACTTTTTGAGGGAAAGTAACGGGAGTTGATTACTTTAATAGATGACTTTATTAAAGTAATTTTATTACTAGGTATGGCTAGCTTGTGTGCTATTGTGTGCTTAGCTGTTGTGTAGCGACCATCTTCCTAGCGGCCTGGAGCCTACCATGTTTGCCTTTTGTAAATGACTGATGGTTGTGTGCTTATTGGACTCGCTGTCCAGCTTTGCACAAGCACACAACTGCTTGCATCGCACATGACATCGCACGTTTTACATGCAAGCCAACACACTGTAAATCAATGCTTGTTTTTGCTGATATAGGACCGATATTTGATATCAGGACACCACTAATTTTTAGTGCAGATTCGATGGTAAGTGAGCAACCCAGTGCACTTTACAAGTATTTACCAACAGGAATACTTTTTTTTAATTTACGTCTCACGTACAAACAACAAGTGTAAAAAGCACTTTACATTGAGTAAACAACCTCAAAGTGCTACAGTGTATTAAAAATAAATAAATAAAAAGATAAATAAAAATAAAAACTGGAACAGCCAAATAGCTAAAACTAGTATGCATACATCTAAAAAAAAAAAAAGGCTTTTTTTTAAAATAATGTATTTTAAGCCTTTTTTTAAAAGCATCCACAGTCTGTGGTGCCCTCAGGTGGTCAGGAAGAGCGTTCCAAAGACTGGGAGCGGCGGAGCAGAAAGTATATATATATATATATATATATATATATATATATATATATATATATATATATATATATATATATATATAGGGCTGCAACAACTAATCGATTATAAAAACAGTTGGCGATTAATTTAGTCATCGATTCGTTGGATCTATGCTATGCGCATGTGCAGAGGCTACTTTTAAGAAAATATTTATAAACCTTTATTTATAAACTGCAACATGTACAAACAGCTGAGAAATAATAATCAAAATAAGTATGGTGCCAGTATGCTGTTTTTTTTTTCAATAAAATACTGGAAAGGATAGAAATGTAGTTTGTCTCTTTTATCCGATTATTAATCGATTAACCGAAGTAATAATCGACAGATTAATCGATTATCAAATTAGTTAGTTGCAGCCATAATATATATATATATGTAATTATTATTATTATATTATTTTATTATATTATATTATATTATTTTATATATATATATATATATATATATATATATATATATATATATATATATATATATATATATATATACACACACACACCCATATATATTTATTTATTTATTTTAAAACAATTTAGTTGTTTTTTTTTATTTTAGATTGTTTTCAATCGATTAAGAATCTTGATTAGTTATTTTTTTTAAATTGACACCATATATATATATATATATATATATATATATATATATATATATATATATATATACACACACACCCATATATATTTATTTATTTATTTTTAAAACAATTTATTTATTTTTTTTAATTTTAGATTTTTTTCAATCGATTAAGAATCTTGATTTGTTTTTGTTTTTTTAAATTGACACCCCTAATAATTACATCTATTAAGGAATATTTCTGTTAGTAATTCAATTACTTTTTGAGGGAAAGTAACGGGAGTTGATTACTTTAATAGATGACTTTATTAAAGTAATTTTATTACTAGGTATGGCTAGCTCGTGTGCTATTGTGTGCTTAGCTGTTGTGTAGCGACCATGTTTGCCTTTTGTAAATGACTGATGGTTGTGTGCTTATTGGACTCGCTGTCCAGCTTTGCACAAGCACACAACCGCTTGCATCGCACATGACATCGCACATTTTACATGCAAGCCAACACACTGTAAATCGATGCTTGTTTTTGCTGATATAGGACCGATATTTGATATCAGGACACCACTAATTTTTAGTGCAGATTCGATGGTAAGTGAACAACCCAGTGCACTTTACAAGTATTTACCAACAGGAATACTTTTTTTTTATTTACATCTCACGTACAAACAACAAGTGTAAAAAGCACTTTACATTGAGTAAACAACCTCAAAGTGCTACAGTGTATTAAAAATAAATAAATAAAAAGATAAATAAAAATAAAAACTGGAACAGCCAAATAGCTAAAACTAGTATGCATACATCTAAAAAAAAAAAAGGCTTTTTTTTAAAATAATGTATTTTAAGCCTTTTTTTAAAAGCATCCACAGTCTGTGGTGCCCTCAGGTGGTCAGGAAGAGCGTTCCAAAGACTGGGAGCGGCGGAGCAGAAAGTATATATATATATATATATATATATATATATATATATATATATATATATAGGGCTGCAACAACTAATCGATTATAAAAACAGTTGGCGATTAATTTAGTCATCGATTCGTTGGATCTATGCTATGCGCATGTGCAGAGGCTACTTTTAAAAAAATATTTATAAACCTTTATTTATAAACTGCAACATGTACAAACAGCTGAGAAATAATAATCAAAATAAGTAGGGTGCCAGTATGCTGTTTTTTTTTTCAATAAAATACTGGAAAGGATAAAAATGTAGTTTGTCTCTTTTATCCGATTATTAATCGATTAACCGAAGTAATAATCGACAGATTAATCGATTATCAAATTAGTTAGTTGCAGCCATAATATATATATATATGTAATTATTATTACACACACCCATATATATTTATTTATTTATTTTAAAACAATTTAGTTGTTTTTTTTAAATTTTAGATTTTTTTCAATTGATTAAGAATATTGATTTGTTTGTTTTTTTAAATTGACACCATATATATATATATATATATATATACACCCATATATATTTATTTATTTATTTTAAAACAATTTAGTTTTTTTTTTTTAAATTTTAGATTTTTTTTTCAATCGATTAAGAATCTTGATTTGTTTTTGTTTTTTTAAATTGACACCCCTAATAATTACATCTATTAAGGAATATTTCTGTTAGTAATTCAATTACTTTTTGAGGGAAAGTAACGAGAGTTGATTACTTTAATAGATGACTTTATTAAAGTAATTTTATTACTAGGTATCGCTAGCTTGTGTGCTATTGTGTGCTTAACTGTTGTGTAGCGACCATGTTTGCCTTTTGTAAATGACAGAAGGTTGTGTGCTTATATCGCACATGATATCGCACATTTTACATGCAAGCCAATACACTGTAAATCGATGCTTGTTTTTGCTGATATAGGACCGATATTTGATATCAGGACACCACTAATTTTTAGTGCAGATCCGATTGTAAGTGAACAACCCAGTGCACTTTACAAGCATTACCAACAGGAATACTTTTTTTATTTACGTCTCACGTACAAACAACAAGTGTCAAAATGTATTTATTGACAGGGTGTACAAGACCACTAAAACACCGCCCGCATGCGAGCCAGAAACCATAACGGCATGGTACCGTTGAGACCCCTTTTCTAACTTGCTGTCAAAACAACACAGTATTTTCGTTTATATTCGGTCTGGCATGAACGTCCCCCGGGTGGAATGCACTTGCGCTCGGAAATCAAACCCGAGCCAAATACGCCAGCGAGTCAGGAAAGGGTAGCGGTGGACCGCGGCGATGGCGCATCAAACGGGCCGAGGGCCAAGTGGCGTGCGACGGTGTGAGTGCAGGCCAGCAGGGGGAGGGAGAGGGAGCCGGAGTCCCCCCCCCCCCGCCAATGGCTTTCACGCCGTAAAACTGCGAGAGCTCCCAGTAAATTTACAAACACTGATGAAATGCACAAGTGATTTTGTAAATTCATAGCGGCGGTCAATTTCCCGCGAGCACAGTTTGTCTCCTTTTATGTGTCCATAAAGTGGAGTTGCGCATCCCCGCTGTTGATTGTCCAAAGAAGTGCTTCGACAGAACCCTGAAAAGTGAAAACTATTACTTAGCATCTCCGCAGGGGAGACCCCACCCCCTGAACACTTCATGCCGCGCAGATGATGTTTTCAAAATATCCATGAAATAATGTGGTGCGTGCGAAAGAGATCGTCTTTTAAAGGGGAACTGCACTTTTTTATTTATTTATATAAGACAAGAAAACAAATGTTCTCTTTTTATAGAAAACCAGTGAATGTCAGGTTCAAACACTGATGACATCTATTAAACAAGACAAGAGGCAAGGAAACAAACAGAGACAGAATTCAATTTAGCTCAATTGAGGAGTGACGTGTAGACACTGTACCCTTGCACAGTGTCGTCACACGCTCTGGCGAAAGATTGTACGCCTCCTCTTTTATTTGGACTTTCACTGATTACATGGCAACAGCTGTTTCTAAGGGACAGGGGTCGTAAACAGCCATCGCCTTTGATCAAAACAGTTCAAAGAAAAAGTCGTAAAACAAACAGAGACAGAATTCAATTTGGACTCAATATATTGAGGAGAGTCGCCCGGACATTGTATCCTTCTACAATCTCCAGCACGCGCTGCCAAAAGATTGTATGCCTCCTTTTTTTTATTTTGGACCCTCCCCGACCACATGGCAACAGCTGTTTCTAAGGGACAGGGGTCGTAAACAGCCATCGCCTTTGAACAAAACAGTTCAAAGAAAAGCTCGTAAAACAAACAGAGACAGAATTCAATTTGGACTCAATATATTGAGGAGAGTCGCCCGGACATTGTATCCTTCTACAATCTCCAGCACGCTCTGCCAAAAGATTGTATGCCTCCTTTTTTTTTATTTTGGACCCTCCCCGACCACATGGCCACGGCTGTTTTTCCAAAGGACAAAGGTCGCAAAAATTTCACAGAAAGGTTGTTAACAATTCACAGAAAAGGTCAGTTCAAAAAGAGTTCGTAAAATAGTTCAAAAAGAGGTCCATAAAATAGTTCAAAAAGAGTTCGTCTGGAAATTGGGCAGATCCTGTCATCTCTCCGCTTTGAAGCCCTTGGGCCAGAACAACATCCTTCTGTTGATTACCATACATGAGAGAAAACAGAAAACCCTTCATGTGGCTTCTCCCCCTTACACATTGGAGTTTTACGAGCATTCTTCTTGGTAGGTTTCAAAGACAGCCCCTGTCCTTTTGCCTAGGACTCATTTCAACACAAAGTTTTTTGCGATAACTTACAAACAATTATTCTAACAGTGAAGTTGTCACGTTGTGTAAATGATAAATATAAACAGAATACAATGATTTGCAAATCCTTTTTAACTTGTATTCAATTGAATAGACTGCAAAGACAAGATACTTAACGTTTGAACTGGAAGATGTCAGGTTCAAACACTGATGACATCTATTAAACAAGACAAGAAGCAAGGAATTAAACAAAGACAGAATTCAATTTAGCTCAATTGAGGAGAAACGCATAGACACTGTACCTTGATATCAATAATTAATTATTAAAACAAAAGTGCCGAAAACAACCTAAAATGTTTATATATTTTTTTAGTCGATTCTCAAAATGTATTCATCCATTATCATCCCACAGGTGAACAGGCTAATTGGGAACAGGTGGGTGCTATGATTGGGTATAAAAGCAGCTTCCATGAAATGCTCAGTCATTCACAAACTAGGATGGGGCGAGGGTCACCACTTTGTCAACAAATGCGTGAGCAAATTGTTGAACAGTTTAAGAACAACATTTCTCAACCAGCTATTGCAAGGAATTTAGGGATTTCACCATCTACGCTCCGTGATATCATCAAAAAGTTCAGGGAATCTGGAAAAATCCCTGCACGTAACATTCAATGCCCGTGACCTTATATTACTGCATCGAAAAGCGACATCAGTGTGTAAAGGATATCACCACATGGGCTCAGGAACACTTCAGAAAACCCCTGTCAGTAACTACAGTTGGTCGCTACATCTGTAAGTGCAAGTTAAAACTCTACTATGTTAAGCCAAAGCCATTTATCAACAACACCCAGAAATGTCGCAAATTGTCCAACAGTTTAAGAACAACATTTCTCAACCAGCCATTGCAAGGAATTTAGGGATTTCACCATCTACGCTCCGTGATATCATCAAAAAGTTCAGGGAATCTGGAGAAATCACTGCACGTAACATTGAATGCCCGTGACCTTGGATCCCTCAGGCGGTACTGCATCAAAAAGCGACATCAGTGTGTAAAGGACATCACCACATGGGCTCAGGAACACTTCAGAAAACCACTGTCAGTAACTACAGTTGGTCGCTACATCTGTAAGTGCAAGTTAAAACTCTACTATGCAAAGCCAAAGCCATTTATCAACAACACCCAGAAATGCCGTAAATTGTCCAACAGTTTAAGAACAACATTTCTCAACCAGCTATTGCAAGGAATTTAGGGATTTCACCATCTACGCTCCGTGATATCATCAAAAGTTTTAGAGAATCTGGAGAAATCACTGCACGTAACATTCAATGCCCGTGACCTTCAATCCCTCAGGCGGTACTGCATTAAAAAGCGACATCAGTGTGTAATGGATATCACCACATGGGCTCAGGAACACTTCAGAAAACCACTGTCAGTAACTACAGTCGGTCGCTACATCTGTAAGTGCAAGTTAAAACTCTACTATGCAAAGCCAAAGCCATTTATCAACAACACCCAGAAATGCCGTAAATTGTCCAACAGTTTAAGAACAACATTTCTCAACCAGCTATTGCAAGGAATTTAGGGATTTTACCATCTATGCTCCGTGATATCATCAAAAATTTTAGAGAATCTGGAGAAATCACTGCACGTAACATTGAATGCCCGTGACCTTGGCTCCCTTTAGGCGGTACTGCATCAAAAAGCGACATCAGTGTGTAAAGGATATCACCACATGGGCTCAGGAACACTTCAGGAAACCACTGTCAGTAACTAC
>NC_084577.2:27470086-27472586 GCF_033978685.3 Nerophis lumbriciformis | reverse complement strand
GATCTCCAACCCGTAACACTTTGCTTGCGCACATCTAGGATGGCCAAATGCCCTTTAAAAAGCCATAAAGCAGGGGTGTCAAACAGTTTTTATTGAGGGCCACTTGCAAGTGTGGCTGCCCGTAGAGGGCCAATTGTAACAGTGTATACATATGAATATAAGGGAACAATTATATTTTTTTACTAACAGATTGATAGATAACTTCCTGCTAAATCATAAGTCAAGGCAGCAAGCAAATATTTAAGTAGTGTAAGCAGGCTATATTTTATATTGTGGCAGGCCACAGCAAATGAAGTGGTAGGCCAACATAAAGAATGTCCCATTGATTTCAATGGGAATTTCCCCAAAAATTGGGAATTTCGGGAAAAGCAGGAATTTTTTTGAAAATGGTAAAAAACTTGAGTTGAAATGGTTGGTGTTGGAATTTTTCAAATCGGTCGAGAAATGTTGAAGTAGTAACATGTTGAATTGAGAAATGGTATTACGGAATTCCTGGAATTTTGGGAAAACCGGGAATTTTTCCAGTTCACAAAACAACTTTGTTTTTTTTGTCCTAATTAAGAAGAATGTTTAGACGGTGGAACGGTTGAAGTGGGTTGAAAAACGTGGGAGGAGTAGTCGCCTGAAAAAAGGGTCAAAAAAGGGTTTGAAAATAAGAGAATTGTGGAATTCCTGGAATTTTTTTCAACTGGAAAAAATGATAGTTTGAATGTCCAGGATGAGTGGAATATGTTGAAGGTGGAATGGTTTGAATCGGTTGAAAAATGTGGAAATGGTGGAAGTTAGAAAAATGGCCAATTAATTTTCAATGGGAAAAATGTCCCGGAAAACCTGGAATTCTGGGAAATCTGGGAATTTTTGGAATAGGCTGAACAGTTTGAAGTTGGAACGGTTTGAATCGGATGAGAAATGTGGGAATTGTGGCACTTTGAAAAATGTCCCATTCATTTCAGTGGGAATTTCGGAAAAAGTGGGAATTTTTGGGGAAAATGTTAAAAGGCTTGACTGTTCTGAATGAGTTGAAATGGTTGGTGTTGGAATTTTTCAAATCGGTCGAGAAATGTTGAAGTAGTAACATGTTGAATTGAGAAATGGTATTATGGTATTCCTGGAATTTTGGGAAAACTGGGAATTTTTCCAGTTCACAAAACAACTTTGTTTTTTGTCCTAATTAAGAAGAATGTTTAGACGGTGGAACGGTTGAAGTGGGTTGAAAAACGTGGGAGGAGTAGTCGCCAGAAAAAAGGGTCAAAAAAGGGTTTGAAAATAAGAGAATTGTGGAATTCCTGGAATTTTTTTCAACTGGAAAAAATTATAGTTTGAATGTCCAGGATGAGTGGAATATGTTGAAGGTGGAATGGTTTGAATCGGTTGAAAAATGTGGAAATGGTGGAAGTTAGAAAAATAGCCAATTCATTTTGAATGGGAAAAATGTCCCAGAAAACCTGAAATTCTGGGAAATCTGGGAATTTTTGGAATAGGCTGAACAGTTTGAAGTTGGAACGGTTTGAATCGGATGAGAAATGTGGGAATTGTGGCACTTTGAAAAATGTCCCATTCATTTCAGTGGGAATTTCGGGAAAAGTGGGAATTTATTGGGAAAATGTTAAAAGGCTTGAATGTTCTGCATGAGTTGAAATGGTTGGTGTTGGAATTTTTCAAAGGGTCGAGAAATGTTGAAGTAGTAACATGTTGAATTGAGAAATGGTATTACGGAATTCCTGGAATTTTGGGAAAACCGGGAATTTTTCCAGTTCACAAAACAACTTTGTTTTTTTTGTCCTAATTAAGAAGAATGTTTAGACGGTGGAACGGTTGAAGTGGGTTGAAAAACGTGGGAGGAGTAGTCGCCAGAAAAAAGGGTCAAAAAAGGGTTTGAAAATAAGAGAATTGTGGAATTCCTGGAATTTTTTTCAACTGGAAAAAATGATAGTGTGAATGTCCAGGATGAGTGAAATATGTTGAAGGTGGAATGGTTTGAATCGGTTGAAAAATGTGGAAATGGTGGAAGTTAGAAAAATAGCCAATTCATTTTGAATGGGAAAAATGTCACGGAAAACCTAGAATTCTGGGAAATCTGGGAATTTTTGGAATAGGCTGAACAGTTTGAAGTTGGAACGGTTTGAATCGGATGAGAAATGTGGGAATTGTGGCACTTTGAAAAATGTCCCATTCATTTCAGTGGGAATTTCGGGAAAAGTGGGAATTTTTTGGGAAAATGTTAAAAGGCTTGAATGTTCTGCATGAGTTGAAATGGTTGGTGTTGGAATTTTTCAAATCGGTCGAGAAATGTTGAAGTAGTAACATGTTGAATTGAGAAATGGTATTACGGAATTCCTGGAATTTTGGGAAAACCGGGAATTTTTCCAGTTCACAAAACAACTTTGTTTTTTTGTGCTAATTAAGAAGAATGTTTAGACGGTGGAACGGTTGAAGTGGGTTGAAAAACGTGGGAGGAGTAGTCGCCAGAAAAAAGGGTCAAAAAAGGGTTTGAAAATAA
>NC_084577.2:27457586-27467586 GCF_033978685.3 Nerophis lumbriciformis | reverse complement strand
TGTGACTGCTAGCGCGCTGTGCTAACAAGGCGGCAGTGTTAGCAAGGCAGATGACAGACGTCGGCGACAAGATGGCTTCTGTTCGCTGGGCCTTTCGCTGCGGGTCTTGGACACCAAGCAGCTCCGAGTGGTTGTTTGCTGCTCGCTGTGTTCAGCAGGAGGAGAAAGACAGGATCGGAAAGTTTGTGTTTGCCAAAGATGCCAAATCAGCCATGGTGAGTGAATATTAGTGATGGGTCCGGCAACACCGATGCATCAGCGCATGCGTCGAGCTCATAGAGCAAAACCCTGTGTCGGTGCGCGTATCGCTTTTACAAAGTCACGTGACCGATCATGAGCTGTTTTGGTCACGTGACCGATACGCCAACTGTGTCGCACTGACGCCTCCTCTGTGCCCTGTGAGCGGGTCTTTTCTACAGCCCGAGAAATAATAACTAAGAAGAGAAATCGTCTAAAATGGAATACGTCGGAAAAACATTTTAATTTTTTTTTAATAAAAATGTGTAAAAAAATAAAATTAAAACAATTCCCAGTCCACAATCATCCACAACACGTTCTCTTAGATTTCCATGTTATGATACATGTTCACATTATTTATTGACTGTATCTAAAAAAGATAAAAATATTTTTTTATTTAAATGAAGATATGAAATAATACTAAATGAAATACAATGACTTGGTTTATATTATTGTATATACTAGGGCAGGGGTCACCAACGCGGTGCCCGCGGTCACCAGGTAGCCCGAAAGGACCAGATCAGTCGCCCGCTGGCCTGTTCTAAAAATAGCTCAAAGAGCAGCACTTACCAGTGAGCTGCCTCTATTTTTTAAATTGTATTTATTTACTAGCAAGCTGGTCTCGCTTTGCTCGACATTTTTAATTCTAAAAGAGACAAAACTCAAATAGAATTTGAAAATCCAAGAAAATACTTTAAAGACTTGGTCTTCACTTGGAATAAGCGGTAGAAAATGGATGGATGGATGGGTCTTCACTTGTTTAAATAAATTCATTTATTTTTTTACTTTGCTTCTTATTACCTTTAGAAATACAATTTTAGAGAAAAATACAACCTTAAAAATGATTTTAGGATTTTTAAACAAATATACCTTTTTACCTTTTAAATGTCTTCCTCTTCTTTCCTGACAATTTAAATCAATGTTCAAGTAAAAAAAAATTTTTTTTTTATTGTAAAGAATAATACATATTTTAGCTTCTGTTTTTTCGACGAAGAATATTTGTGAAATATTTCTTCAAACTTACTATGATTAAAATTCAAAAAAATTATTCTGGCAAATCTAGAAAATCTGTAGAATCAAATTTAAATCTTATTTCAAAGTATTTTGAATTTCTTTTAAAATTTTTGTTCTGGAAAATCTAGAAGAAATACTGATTTGTCTTTGTTAGAAATATAGCTTGGTCCAATTTGTTATATATTCTAACAAAGTGCAGATTGGATTTTAACCAATTTAAAACATGTCATCAAAATTCTAAAATGTATCTTAATCAGGAAAAATTACTAATGATGTTCCATAAATTCATTTTTTAATTTTTTCAAAAAGATTCAAATTAGCTAGTTTTTCTCTTCTTTTTGTCGGTTGAATTTTGAATTTTAAAGAGTCGAAATTGAAGATAAACTATGTTTCAAAATTTTATTTGAATTTTTTTCGTGTTTTCTCCTCTTTAAAACCGTTCAATTAAGTGTTTTTTTCATCATTTATTCTCTACAAAAAAACTTCCGTAAAAGGAAAAAAAAATGTACGACAGAATGACAGACAGAAATACCCATTTATTTATATATATAAATGTATTTATTTAGCTATTCTTGTTTAAATCACAACTTACGTGTAACTTACAAATGACAATATATTTATTTATTTAAGTGTGTATCAAACTGGTAGCCCTTCGCATTAATCAGTACCCAAGAAGTAGTTTTTGGTTTCAAAAAGGTTGGTGACCCCTGTACTAGGGCATGAAATCAATGTCAGTTGAGTCGGTCCATAGGTTGCCTGTAGGGATTTTTAATGTCCAGCAGATGTCAGTATTTAGTGACACAGTATCGACACAGTATCAATACAGTTTTGCAATGTGTCGAAACGCTTCATGACGCCTCATCAACCCATCACTAGTGAATATACATGCTTGCTATAATTGTGCTCCTGCAAACATTAGCGTCCACTTGTTTATATTCTGTAATGTGTCATTTATATTCTGCAATGTGTCATTTATATTCTGCAATGTGTCATTTATATTCTGCAATGTGTCAGGCCGGCAGATTGCTGCTGAGAAGATTCGTGTGTGAGAGGATGTACATTCCCTGGGCACAGTTCCGCCTGGAACGATCGCCGAGAGGGAAACCATTCCTTGCTGCACCACCGGAAGTGCGTGAGCTTTTATTTTTAATTTTTTTTAAACCTTTATTTATAGTATTCAACATTTACAACATTAACATGCAAGCAAATAAATAATAATACTAATAATAATCAAAAGTAGTACAGAAACAGTACAAAAACAACTCAATAAAGCAACTAAAGAAAAATGCAAAATATATAGAATAGAATAGAAAGTACTTTATTGCTCCCTGGGGGAAATTCAGCACCACAGTTTGCTCACAATAGACAATAAACACTTACGTATTTTATACATGTGAATAACATAAATACAGTCTATTATACAGCATTATTCACATGTGAATAATATAAATACAGTCTATTATACAGCATTATTCACATGTGAATAATATAAATACAGTCTATTATACAGCATTATTCACATGTGAATAATATAAATGCAGTCTATTATACAGCATTATTCACATGTGAATAATATAAATACAGTCTATTATACAGCATTATTCACATGTGAATAATATAAATACAGTCTATTATACAGCATTATTCACATGTGAATAATATAAATGCAGTCTATTATACATTTAAGTACAGTCAAAAAGGAACTTATGCATTATACAGTCTGATGGCTGTCGATATGAAGGACTTCCTGTGTCGTTTTGTGTTGTATTTTGTATGTATGTATGTGTATATATATATATATGTGTGTGTATATATATATATATATATATATGTATGTATATATATATATATATATATATATATTATATATATATGTACATATATGTGTATATATATGTATATATATATATATGTGTGTGTGTATATATATATATGTATATATATATATATGTGTGTATATATATATATATATATATATATATGTGTATATGTATATGTATATATGTATATGTATATATATGTATATATATATATATGTATATATATATGTCTTAATAAGGTTATCCAAAAAATAGTGCTCGGTACCGTAGTAGAGCGCAATATATGTATGTGTGGGGGAAAAAAAATCACAAGACTATTTCATCTCTACAGGCCTGTTTCATGAGGGGGGTACCCTCAATCGTCAGGAGATTGAGGGTACCCCCCTCATGAAACAGGCCTGTAGAGATGAAATAGTCTTGTGATTTTTTTTTCCCACACATACATATATGTATATATATATATATATATATATATATATATATATATATATATATATATATATATATATATATATATATATATATATATATATATATATATACATATGTATATACTGTTTATATATATGTATATACTGTATATATATGTATATATATATGTATATACTGTATATATATGTGTATATATATATATATATATATATATATATATACATATATGTATGTATGTAATGTATATGTATGTGTGTGTATACCGCCATCAGCTCCTCTTTGGGGGGCGAGGGGGGTCACTTGGATGACAGGGGATGCAAAACAATAACATATACACCCATTATTTATTATTTACTTTTTACTTTTTAAATTTGATCTCAATTCTGTACACTACTGCTGGAATTTAAATTTTCTTGAGGAAACTCTCCTGAAGGAATCAATAAAGTACTATCTATCTATCTATCTATCTTATCTATCTACTCATTTGAACGCGCACAGCCTTAAAAGTAGACACTAGATGGCAGTAAAATCACAACCTCAAGGCTCATTGTCAAATTATTGTTCTGTTTGAATTTATTATACCTAATAGTAATAATTCATTATAGTTACAGAAAGAAACGTCAAAAAAGGCTTCCTTGTTGTCGTGCACAAGTTGCAGACATTCCATCTTAAACAATCATTTACGTTTCAACACATTTAAGAACATTTTTGAACCATTAAAGCAATCTATTGTCAAGACTTGGTCCGGGGTGTGTGCTTTTCCAGGATGCAACGGAAAGTTGGCTCGTGCGAGACGGGAATGAAGGTACATGATTTATTATTATCAAAAAAAGGAATAAATGAAAGCGCGCACAGTGGCGGAGAATAAACTATGAAACCAAAAGACTATAGCAAAAAAGTACAAACAAAAAACACGCACAATGGCGGAGAACAAACTATGAAACCAAAAAGACTATAAATATGGAACACAAACTTACTTGGCTTGGACAAAAGTAGTTGCTTGAGGAATTGACATGGGCAGAAGTATCAGGCATGAACAGAGCATAAATGTGTTGAGGTCGTCAGGACGAACAACAGAAAATGAATGAACTTAAATACTATGGACATGATTAGTGAAAGCAGGTGCGTGACTCAAAACGTGAAACAGGTGCGTGACGTGACAGGTGAAAACTAATGGTTGCTATGGTGACCAGACAAGGGAGTGAAAAGACAGAAACTAAACAAAACATGACTTAAAACAAAACATGATAATACAGACATGACATCTATAGTGATATTTTTTGTTGGTAAATGATCGCCGATGAGAGATTATCATCACACGTCAACATCTCTAACATGCAAATGTTGCCTCCTTGCTAGGTCAGCCATCTAAATGAATGATGTTCTTAATTTCCTTACTCTGGATAAATACATGTTAAATACATATGTATGTACATGTAAACTAGGAAGCACGTGCCTGTATACTACATTACTCAGAAGGCTTAGCGCTGTAGACAGGAACAGGAAGTAGGTCTGAGCTACGGCAATAGTGCCAATTGATATGTTGTTGATAGGTTTGACTAAAAAGTTGACCAGGAGGATTTAGGCCTATATTCTATTTTTATAATAATGAATCATTCATATTGTGGAAATAAAGTATTTGCTATTTCTCCAGGTCAGCCCAGATGTGGGTGTGGCGCCTCTGACCTGGAGTTTCAACATCTCCCACCAAGGGGACTATGCAGTGCTCGCTGCTGAGAAAGGGATGCAAGTCGGGGTGGACATCATGAAGACATCCATGCCTGGTAAATAAGTGCTGGGTTCAGCGGAAAATGTTGCATTTCTCTTTTGGCATCTGCTTTAAAAATGTTGTACACGGGGCGAGAAAGAGTTTTAGTATCTCAGAGCATTGTGCTTGTGAAATACTAAATGGAGCATACTGTAAAAGTTCCAATGTTCTGTGTTTCTCTCAGGGAGAGCATGTCCCAAAGTCCAAGCTGCTGTTTTGAGGCATGTTAAAACAAATAATGCACTTTGTGACTTCAATAATAAATATGGCAGTGCCATGTTGGCGTTTTTTTTTCCATAACTTGAGTTGATTTATTTTGGAAAACCTTGTTACGTTGTTTAAAGGGGAACATTATCACAATTTCAGAAGGGTTAAAACCATTAAAAATCAGTTCCCAGTGGCTTATTTCATGTGGGTAGACTTGTGCACAGACAGCCACCACACTGTCCCTGGCAAAGGGAAGCCCGGGGTCCAATGGCACGGAGACCATGACAATTGGGGGCCCATC
The DNA here is from genome assembly GCF_033978685.3 of Nerophis lumbriciformis. Classification (NCBI taxonomy): domain Eukaryota; kingdom Metazoa; phylum Chordata; class Actinopteri; order Syngnathiformes; family Syngnathidae; genus Nerophis; species Nerophis lumbriciformis. The sequence continues at coordinate 27,461,807 of NC_084577.2, read as the reverse complement.
TTTGCTGCAGCCTTCTTCCGCCTTTGTGACCGTTGTGGAGCTTCTATTCATTTGCCCACTCCGCCGTTGAGGTTTTTAATAATGCAAGTATACCCTTTCAAATGCAATCGACTTGTATTTCTCCTGTATTTTAACATTCTAATTGAAAAGTGTACTTTTAAATACCAAGGTAAATAAAGCAAACAAAAAATACACATAAAATATTATTATTACTGTTGTTAAAAATTCCCTTTGTCAAGTGATTAAGATAGAAGATAACGTTCCCTATTTGATATGTTAATTGTTGGATATAATTGACTATATTATTGTTGACGTAAACAAGCTATTAATGTAGTCATGCACCTTTAAGTTGAGTCTGTTTGAGTCAGGCAGTTTACCGGGCAGCTATGTTTACTTTCCGGGGTCTTTGAGTCAGTGTGTTGAACCATAGACATCTTATAAGCAGCATGAAACGCTACTGCCTACTATACTTTTCTGTTTTAAAGGGGAACATTATCACAATTTCAGAATGGTTAAAACCATTAAAAATCAGTTCCCAGTGGCTTATTTTATTTTTCGAAGTTTTTTTCAAAATTTTACCCATCACGCAATATCCCTAAAAAAAAGCTTCAAAGTGCCTGATTTTAACCATCGTTATAAACACCCGTCCATTTTCCTGTGACGTCACACAGTGACGCCGACACAAACAAACACGACGCATAGAACAGCAAGCTATAGCGACATTAGCTCGGATTCAGACTCGGATTTCAGCGGCTTAAGCGATTCAACAGATTACGAATGTATTGAAACGGATGGTTGTAGTGTGGAGGCAGGTAGCGAAAACGAAATTGAAGAGAGTGCAGACAGCCCAATTTTTATCAATTAATATATTCTGTAGACATACCCTCATGTCAGCAGGCCAGGGAAGCTAGGGTCGATATTCTTCTCTTGATCATCGGGACGGTGTGAGCCAAGACATCCAGGGGGTTTAGCTCGCTCGTCTGCGGGAACAAACTGCCACCATTGCTTGCTAACATTGGTAATTGGTTTGCTAGCTTTTTTTTCTTTCTTTTTTTAGCTAATTTTGGTAGGTATACACCTGAGCGTCAAATTTATTGTTACTCGACAAATGATACCTGTTAGCATGCTAACATTGGTAATTGGTATGCTAGCTTTTTCTTTTTTTTTAGCTAATTTTGTAGGGATACACCTCAACGTCAAATGTATTGATACTCTACAAATGATACCTGTTAGCATGCTAACATTGGTATTTGGTTTGCTAGCTTTTTTATAGCTAATTTTGTAGGTATACACCTCAGCGTGAAATTTAATGTTACTCGACAAATGATAGCTGTTAGCATGCTAACATTGGTAGTCGGTATGTTAGCATGCATTGTTCCTTGACGAACACAACCTGTCAGCATGCTAACATTGGTAATTGTTACACTAGCTTTATTCAAGCTAATTTTGGACACCTCAGCGTCAAATGTATTGTTACTTGACGAACACAACCTGTTAGCATGCTAACATTGGTAATTAGTATGTTAGCATATATCGTTCAGCATGCTAACATTGGTAATTGGTATGCTAGCTTTATTTAAGCTAATTTCGTAGCATCAAATTTATTGTCACTTAAAAAAATGAAACCTGTTAACATGCTAACATTGGTAATTGTTATGCTAGCTTTTTTTTTTTTTAGCTAATTTTGTAGGTATACACCTCAGCGTCAAATTTATTGGTACTTGACGAACAAAACCTGTTAGCATGCTAACATTGCTAATTGGTATGTTAGCTTTATTTAAGCTAATTTTGTAGATAAATACCTCAGCGTCAAATTTATCGTTACTCGACAAATGATACATGTTAGCATGCTAATATCTGTAATTGGTATGCTAGCTTTTTTTTCAGCTAATTTTGTAGATAAATACCTCAGTGTCAAATTTTTTTGCTACTTTAAAAATGATACCTGTTAGCATGCTAACAATGGTAATTGGTTTGCTAGCTTCTGCTTTGTTTTTTTTACCTTATTTTGTAAGTAACGCCTCAGCCGTGCTAGCGAGGTCCTTTGTCCCTGAATTGCTCACACACTCCGGCAGATTCAATGGGGGTCTGGCGGCAGATTTCTTTGACTTTATCGTTGGAAATGCATCTGCTTTGAGTGTCGCAGGATATCCACACATTCTTGCCATCTCTTGTCGTAGCATAGCTTTCGTCGGTAAAGTGTGCGGAACAAACGTCCAATTTCTTGCCACTTTTGCATCTTTTGGGCCACTGGTGCAACTTGAATCCGTCCATGTTCGTGTCGTTACACCCTCCGACAACACACCGACGAGGCATGATGTCTCCAAGGTACGGAAAACAGTAGAAAAAACGGAAAATAACAGAGCTGATTTGACTCGGTGTTTGAGAACATGGCGGATTGCTTCCCGATGTGACGTCATCGCTCCGAGAGCGAATAATAGAAAAGGCGTTTAAGTCGCCAAAATTCACCCATTTAGAGTTCGGAAATCGGTTAAAAAAATATATGGTCTTTTTTCTGCAACATCAAGGTATATATTGACGCTTACATAGGTCTGGTGATAATGTTCCCCTTTAATGCATCGAGCGGGGCATCACAACAAAATTAGGCATAATAATGTGTTAATTCCACGACTGTATATATCGGTATCGGTAGATATCGGAATCGGTAATTAAGAGTTGGACAATATCAGTGTGGAGGTCTTGCTCCTCCGGGTTCTCTGGACCACCAATGACGGACATGAGAGCCGTGTTCATCTTTGTGAACAATGATTTATTTTGCCTGGGGAGTCTGTGGTGGGCTCTCCTATTTCTGGGGCTGAGGTTGCTGAGGTAGTTAAAAAGCTCCTCGGTGGCAAGGCCCCGGGGGTAGATGAGATCCGCCGGAGTTCCTTAAGGCTCTGGATGCTGTGGGGCTGTCTTGGTTGACAAGACTCTGCAGCATCACGTGGACATCGGGGGCGGTACCACTGGATTGGCAGACCGGGGTGGTGGTTCCTCTCTTTAAGAAGGGGAACCGGAGGGTGTGTTCTAACTATCGTGGGATCACACTCCTCAGCCTTCCCGGTAAGGTCTATTCAGGTGTACTGGAGAGGAGGCTACGCCGGATAGTCGAACCTCGGATTCAGGAGGAACAGTGTGGTTTTCGTCCTGGTCGTGGAACTGTGGACCAGCTCTATACTCTCGGCAGGGTCCTTGAGGGTGCATGGGAGTTTGCCCAACCAGTCTACATGTGTTTTGTGGACTAGGAGAAGGCATTCGACCGTGTCCCTCGGGAAGTCCTGTGGGGAGTGCTCAGAGTATGGGGTATCGGACTGTCTGATTGTGGCAGTCCGCTCCCTGTATGATCAGTGCCAGAGCTTGGTCCGCATTGCCGGCAGTAAGTCGGACGTTTCCAGTGAGGGTTGGACTCCGCCAAGGCTGCCCTTTGTCACCGATTCTGTTCATAACTTTTATGGACAGAATTTCTAGGCGCAGTCAAGGCGTTGAGGGGATCTGGTTTGGTGGCTGCAGGATTAGGTCTCTGCTTTTTGCAGATGATGTGGTCCTGATGGCTTCATCTGGCCAGGATCTTCAGCTCTCACTGGATCGGTTCGCAGCCGAGTGTGAAGCGACTGGGATGAGAATCAGCACCTCCAAGTCCGAGTCCATGGTTCTCGCCCGGAAAAGGGTGGAGTGCCATCTCCGGGTTGGGGAGGAGATCTTGCCCCAAGTGGAGGAGTTCAAGTACCTCGGAGTCTTGTTCACGAGTGAGGGAAGAGTGAATCGTGAGATCGACAGGCGGATCGGTGCGGCGTCTTCAGTAATGCGGACGCTGTATCGATCCGTTGTGGTGAAGAAGTAGCTGAGCCGGAAGGCAAAGCTCTCAATTTACCGGTCGATCTACGTTCCCATCCTCACCTATGGTCATGAGCTTTGGGTTATGACCGAAAGGACAAGATAACGGGTACAAGCGGCCGAAATGAGTTTCCTCCGCCGGGTGGCGGGGCTCTCCCTTAGAGATAGGGTGAGAAGCTCTGCCATCCGGGAGGAGCTCAAAGTAAAGCCGCTGCTCCTCCACATGGAGAGGAGCCAGATGAGGTGGTTCGGGCATCTGGTCAGGATGCCACCCGGGCACGTCCGACCGGTAGGAGGCCGCGGCGAAGACCCAGGACACGTTGGGAAGACTATGTCTCCCGGCTGGCCTGGGAACGCCTCGGGGTCCCACAGGAAGAGCTGGACAAA
>NC_084577.2:27432586-27452586 GCF_033978685.3 Nerophis lumbriciformis | reverse complement strand
GGTCCTGCTTCCTCTCGGGTCAAGACAATATCTTTCTGTTGATTACAATACATGAAAGAAACAGAACACCTTTATGTTGCTTCACATCCTACACAGTGGAGTTTTACAAGCCTTCTGCTTGGTAGGATTAAAGACCGCTTTTGTCTGCTCGCCGGGAACTCATTGAAACACAACGTTTGGTGATAACTTAGATACAATTATTCTGACACAGCTCTCCCAAAAATATTAACTAGGAAGCCTTACAATGCATTAATTCAATCTATAAACTGCTATAAAATTGAGTAGATGGTGAGTTACTGTTAGAATAATTGTTTCTAAGTTATCACAAAAAACTTTGTGTTACATTCAGACAAAAGCTGTCTTTGAAACCTACCAAGAGTAAGGCTCGTAAAACTCCACTGTGTAGGGGGGGAAGCAAAATGAAGGTGTTCTGTTTTCTTTCATGTATTATAATCAAACAGAAAGATATTGTTCTAACCCAGGGGTCGGCAACCTTTACCAGTCAAAGAGCCATTTTGACCAGTTTCGCAAATTATAGGGGGGGTTGATGTGTGAGGGAGCAGGCTTGGGGGTGGGGGCGGGGTTTGGTGGTAGCAGGGGTGTATAATGTAGCCCGGAAGAGTCAGGGCTGCATGGGATACTGGGTGTTTGTTCTGTTGTGTTTATGTTGTGTTAAGGTGCAGATGTTCTCCCGAAATGTGTTTGTCATTCTTGTTTGGTTTTGGTTCAAAGTGTGGCGCATTATTAGTAAGAGTGTTAAAGTTGTTTTATATGGTCACCGTCAGTGTAACCTGTGTGGCTGTTGACCAAGTATGCCTTGCTGTCACGTACGTGTGCAAGCAGAAAATGTATATTATATAACAAGTGTTGGGCTGGCACGCTGTTAATACAGACTGTAGAGGGCGCCAAATGTTGTACCATCATGGCACGCCCTTAGCTGTAAGGGTGAAAATCGGTGAATATTAGAGTTTTCTGCGAGAGGCACTGAAATCCGGAAGTCTTACGGGAAAATTGAGCCGCATCAGAGTGATCAAAGAGCCGCATCTGGAGCCGCGGGTTGCCGACCCCTGTTCTAACCCAAGGACTTCAAAGCGGAGAGAAGGCAGGATCTGCCCAATTTCCAGGCGACCTCTTTTTCAACTGTTTTACGAACCTCTTTTTGAACTCGTTTACGACCTTTTCTTTTGAACTGTTCTGTAACCAAAGGCAACGCTGTTCACGACCCACTTCCCTTCTGGAAGCAGCTGTGGTCATGTGGTCTGAGAAAGTCTAATAAAGGAGGAGTTGTACAATCTTTCGCCAGATCGTGCTGGAGATTGTACAAGAGTACAGCATACCTGCCAACTACTCCGGTTTTCCCGTAATTCGTACGGTTTTCATCAACCTATTCCGGGTTACGGTTGCAGTGATAAAAAATACGGTTTTTCATTAATTAAAAAAAAAAAAAAGGGTGAAAACTACGCGAATTGCACCTTGTGCAGACAAGATTTTTCGATCGGACACGGAGGAATTAGCGATGTAAAAGACCACGTTGGGACAAAAAAAACACAAGTCTAATGCCGTTGCTAGCGATACAAGTGGAAAACTTTCAACGTTTTTCGTCGCCCAAACAGATTCTTTGGATGTGATAAATGCCGAAGTTTTATTTACGGAGGCAATAATTGAGCATGGATTTCCAATCGCACTGGCTGATCACATGGGACAGTTAAATGTTTGTAATGCAACCTTTAAAAATCATTACGCGGTGATCGCGGTCCCAAAAATAAACTTTTCTTGCATGATAATGTCCAGAAAAATTCGCTTTATATTACTATAGAGTCCTTTTAACGAATGAGTTTGATGGTTTATCACAAACCTTAAATGAAAGAAGTCCTTTGTTCTCCTGCACCATGCGCGCGTGCGCTTTGGCCTTGCTTCGTGTTTGGTGCGCAATCCTGTCGGCTGTATTTCACAGCACGACATACTGTTAAAAGTGTTTATACTATTTATGCTTTCAAGTCCAAGTTGAAGAAATCTTGATAAATGTGGACAGCGTAACTACCAAAATACAGAAGTATGTCCTTAATATTTTTGCAGTGCTATTTCTGTTGAAAAGTTCAAATGATTACATTAGAGATGTGATGTGCCACTTTTCAAGTGTCTGATGGCTTAAATTAATTTTCATTAATTCTTCATATTTTGAATTCTTTTGAAAGGCTTACAAAAAAAACTACATTTGAATTGTAATTCCATGCTATTGACAGGACTATTAATTTTAATGAAGTTAGCTTACCATGTTTACAGTATGAAAATTGTGATAGAAATGTGAATTTTAGGCACAGAATATTTTTTACAATTGAACAAGGCAGTAGATTATACAAGCTTGGACAGAAAGTTAATAATGACACCAATTTTTTTTTTAATGGAATTGTTTAGTACTGTTTTACCATTTGTTTACTGTAAAAAGTGTTTATACTGTTTATACTTTCAATTAACAAATTGAAGTCTTGTGAAAGGTTGACAGGATAACTGGCATTAACTGTCAAAATAATTTCAAACTGTTGAAGTTAGCTTACAGAATAAACATGTCAATCAACCCATATGATTTTTGCTGTAATATTTTTGTTTTGAAAAGTCACTGTGACTGATAGAAAAGTGATGGTTTTAGCAACATTTTAACCTGTCTGAATGCTAATAATCATTTTGCGTCGGGGGGCGAAGCCCTGAACCCTCCACCAGGACTTTGTCCTGGACCTACCGGGGCCTGCGGCCCTTGGACCCTGGCTACTAGGTTTTTCTGATTTCAAAAGTTGGCAGGTATGGTACAGTGTCCGGGCGTCTCTCCTCAATTGAGTCCAAATTGAATTCTGTCTCTGTTTGATTCTTTGCTTCTTGTCTTGTTTAATAGATGTCATCAGTGTTTGACCCTGACAGTTACTGTGATGTAGAGAAATGCCATATTTTGTGAAGGAAGTGCAACAGTTGGGATTTAGTTCCATGGTGCGCGCGCTCGTGAGGTCAGTTTGATTGAGTGTACACCTGAGAACATGTTGCGTAACAGCATCTCCTGCTCTCGGGATGGGTTTTTAGTGGAAAGTCAGGCATCACGTGTGTGATTGCAGAATAATAGGTGATTATTTCAAATACTTTCACTCTGGATCAAAGAAAGAATGAGGACAAAAAGTGTCAAAATGTCCACTCGGTGGTCTAATCGCGAGTGAGTGCAACATGAAACGTTATCTTCTCCGCGTGATGTCGATCCCCGAATGGTCATCTCTTGTTTTATTCCCTGCCCTGGCGCTGACTTCATCCTCCTCGATTCTCGCCTACATGCATGCTGGCAGAAGGTGGCTGCTAAAAGGTTGCAAGTGGCCTAAAAAGAGCCTCACATCCTACCCCAGGAGAGGTAACCGAGGCCTAATGCAGTTCTAGTGTCAGGGTTTTCTCATGGGGGACGGAGAGCTCACTCCTATGGATCCATGGTAGGACCTTGTCCCTTTTTTCAACCACGGTGGACCCCAGGGGTGTCCAAAGTGCGGCCCGGGAGCCATTTGTTTAACAGCCCGTGGCACATTCTAAAAATACTATTAAGAAAACACATGGGAGACCGGAATTTCTGCTCCGCCACTCCCAGTCTGTGGAACGCTCTCCCTGACCACCTGAGGGCACCACAGACTGTGGATGCTTTTAAAAAAGGCCCCTTCTTTTTAAAAAAGCCTTTTTTTAGATGTATGCGTGCTAGTTCTAGTTTTTATTTTTATTATCTTTTTATGTATCTTTTTAATACACTGTAGCACTTTAAGGTTGTTTGCTCAATGGAAAGTGATTTTTACAAATAAAATCTATTATTGTTATTATTACATAATAAAAAGTGGAATAAAAAAGCAAACAGGTGAAATTAACGAGAAAAAGTTGACTCTAATAACACAAAGCTGCCACGCCATTGCTCTAAAAATAATAATGAATTATTGACCTATTCAAGGCTCCATTTACTTTACATCATATATTCCACTTTGAAATATTATTTGAGGAAAATATTGCAGATTTGTTGTGTTTGCCATAAAAAAGCAAGTTTTTTGATCAAAAAAGGGCATAAAAAAAACAAAAAAAACATGAAAACATAATAAAAACGTATAATCAACAGATGGGTCTGACGTTTGTTCCAGAGATTTAAGCGTAAGTAAGTAAATAAATAAATGAATAGAGTGGGGCCCTTTTGGATACCCAATAATTTTAGTGGGATTTTTTAAAAATTGTTATTGCTCAAAAAATAATAATAATGTTGTTATGAATTATTGACCTAATCAAAGCTCCAATTACTTCACATCACATATTCCACTTTGAAATATCTTTTGAGCAAAATATTAAACATGTTGTGTTTGCCATTTAAATGTATATATATATATATATATATATATATATATATATATATATATATATATATATATATATATATATCCATTTTCTACCGCTTGTCCCTTTTGGGGTCACGGGGGGGTCGCTGGAGCCTATCTCAGCTACAATCGGGCGGAAGGCGGGGTACACCCTGGACAAGTCGCCACCTCATCGCAGTATGTGTGTATATATATATATATGTGTGTATATATATGTATATATATATGTATATATATATATGTATATATGTATATATATATATATATATATATATATATATATATATATATATATATATATATATATATATATAAATTATAATTATAATTGACTATGTTTGAATATTTCTTACCTGCAGGTGTGCACAAACTCCAGTTAAGAATAAATTTAGTAAATAATAAATAATTTATCAGTATCGGCTAGAAAACAAATATTGTGCATTCCTAGAGTTAATATTTTTGGCAGATCTGGATTTAAATAATTGTTGATTTTTTTGAAAAATGAATGGCTCATTCTTCTAGAGGCGCTCAAAAAAACTTGATTCACACCCAAATCGCGATTTTTTATTTATTCCGTTTTTAAATTGCTTAATAATTTTTGAGAATCGACCAAAAAAAAAAAAAAAGTTAGGTTTTTTTTGGGGCACTTTTGTTTTAATAACTAATTTTCAAACTTTTATTGATATTATTTTATTGATGCTGACAATTTTTGGCTTTCTTTTTTTTTTAGGTATTGTACATTAATAAGTAATATATTTTTATGTATTCTCAATTGCTCTGTAAATGGCTATGCTAAGCATTATTTTACTTTTGTAAACACATATTTTTAAAATACATTTTAAGACAAGCTTTTGTATCCTGTAACCTGTTCTTTAAAAGGTTTTATTAACATTTATATACAGATTAGTCAGATTTATAGACAGATAAAGACTCTCACACACACACACAACATGTACTCACACACACGACTCGGCCTCTTGAGAGAGGGAAAACAACACCTTCCTTAATGCACTGTGATTAGACTTGAAGGAAGACAGTCGCCCTTCACCTGTTGACGTTGCCTTATTAGTTGTGATCAGCCAGCGTTTGGCGAGCGTTGACAGGCAAAGAAATGAGCAGCTGTCAGGTTGACCTCTGTGCACATGTCACAGCAACCTCGGGGCGTGATGAAGTCAACACACACATACTAGAGATCCACCAAGTATTGCTGCCCATGTTTGGCATTTTGACGTACATTCTATCTGCCAAAGTGTTTTTTACAACGACATCAGCAGATGCAATATATATTCTGCATATCTGGCAAAACTTCACATTTTTTTCCAGGGAATCCAGTTTTTGTCCTTCTTTCCCGGCACATTCTCGGTCCCGTTTTGTCCGTTTTCGCTACTGCAGTGATGGAGTCGCTCGACGGATTTCCAGCCGCAACACTCGCCGCTTGGGTTTCATTGAAGGAACGCCGCGAGTTTCGTGTTCCGCGGTTCATTCAAAAAAACGACATTTTGTGTAAATATCTTGACAAACAGGAGGTTATTATATTGAAGTAAAGAAGCACAGGCAGCAGCTCACACATTCTCATACTTGCTGTAACATCCAGAGCCTAGAATTGTTTTTATTTAAATGTTTGCAAAATACCAGAATTCCTCACCAGGAAACCATCCATCCATCCATCCATCTTCTTCCGCTTATCCGAGGTCGGGTCGCGGGGGCAGCAGCCTAAGCAGGGAAGCCCAGACTTTCCTCTCCCCAGCCACTTGGTCCAGCTCCTCCGGGGGGATCCCGAGGTCAATCAATCATATAATATATAGCCTATATATATATAATATATAGCCTATATATATATATAGCCTATATATATATATAATATATATATATATATATATATATATATATATATATATATATATATATATATATATATATATATATATATATATATATATATATATATATATATATATATATATATATATATAGGCTATATATATGTAGGCTATATATTATATATATATATATAATATATAATATAATATATATAATATAATATAATAATAATAATAATATAATAATAATAATAATAATATAATATAATATATATATAATATATATATAATAATATATATATATATATATACATATATATATATATACATATATATATATAATAATATATATATAATAATATATATATAATATATATAATAATAATATAATATAATATATAATATAATATATATATATATATATATATAATATATATAATATAATATATATATATATATACATATATATATATATAATATATATATATATATATATATATATATATATATATATATATATATATATATAGCCTGTATATATATAATATATAGCAATATAGCCCTAAATCACAAGTGTCTCAAAGGGCTGCACAAGCCACAACGACATCCTCGGTACAAAGCCCACATAAGGGCAAGGAAAAACTCACCCCAGTGGGACGTCGATGTGAATGACTATGAGAAACCTTGGAGAGGACCGCATATGTGGGTAACCCCCCCCCCTCTAGGGGAGACCGAATGCAATGGATGTCGAGTGGGTCTGACATAATATTGTGAGAGTCCAGTCCATAGTGGATCCAACATAATAGTAAGAGTCCAGTCCATAGTGGGGCCAGCAGGACACCATCCCGAGCGGAGACGGGTCAGCAGCGCAGAGATGTTCCCAGCCGATGCACAGGCGAGCGGTCCACCCCGGGTCCCGACTCTGGACAGCCAGCACTTCATCCATGGCCACCGGACCTGTGCCCCCCCTCCCCTCCACAAGGAAAAGGGGAGCAGAGGAGAAAAGAAAAGAAACGGCAGATCAACTGGTCTAAAAGGGGGGTCTATTTAAAGGCTAGAGTATACAAATGAGTTTTAAGATGGGACTTAAATGCTTCTACTGAGGTAGCATCTCTAATTGTTACCGGGAGGGCATTCCATAGTACTGGAGCCCGAATAGCCCGCAGACTTTTTTTGGGCTCTGGGAATCACTAATAAGCCGGAGTTCTTTGAACGCAGATTTCTTGCCGGGACATATGGTACAATACAATCGACAAGATAGGACGTTCCCAGGCCAGCCGGGAGAGATAGTCTTCCCAACGTGTCCTGGGTCTTCTCCGTGGCCTCCTACCGGTCCCTAGGGAGGCGTTCAGGTGGCATCCTGAGCAGATCCCTGAACCACCTCATCTGGCTCCTCTCCATGTGGAGGAGCAGCGGCTTTACTTTGAGCTCCTCCCAGATGACAGAGCTTCTCACCCTATCTGTAAGGGAGAGCCCCGCCACCCGGCGGAGGAAACTCATTTCGGCCGCTTGTACCCGTGATCTTGTCCTTTCGGTCATAACCCAAAGCTCATGACCATAGGTGAGGATGGGAACGTAGATCGACCGGTAAATTGAGAGCTTTGCCTTCCGGCTCAGTTCCTTCTTCACCACAACGGATCGATACAGCGTCCGCATTACTGAAGACGCCGCACCGATCCGCCTGTCGATCTCACGATCCACTCTTCCCTCACTCGGGAACAAGACTCTGAGGTACTTGAACTCCTCCACCTGGGGCAAGATCTCCTCCCCAACCCGGAGATGGCACTCCACCCTTTTTCGGGCGAGAACCATGGACTCAGACTTGGAGGTGCTGATTCTCATCCCAGTCGCTTCACACTCTGCTGCGAACCGATCCAGTGAGAGTTGAAGATCCTGGCCAGATGAAGCCATCAGGACCACATCATCTGCAAAAAGCAGAGACCTAATCCCGCAGCCACCAAACCAGATCCCCTCAACGCCTTGACTGCGCCTAGAAATTCTGTCCATAAAAGTTATGAACAGAATCGGTGACAAAGGGCAGCCTTGGCTGCACGTCTCCTTCTTTTATTTTGGACCCTCCCCGACCACCTGGCCACCGCTGTTTCCAAAGGACAAAGGTCGCAAAAAGTTCACAGAAAAGGTCGTAAACAATTCACAGAAAAGGTCAGTTCAAAAAGAGTTGGTAAAATAGTTCAACAAGAGGTCCACAAAATAGTTTAAAAAGACTCCGTAAAATACTTCAAAAAGAGGTCGTCTGGAAATTGGGCAGATCCTGTCATCTCTCCGCTTTGAAGTCCTTGGGTTGGAACAATATCTTTCTGTTGATTACCATACATGAAAGAACACAGGAACACCTTTATTTTGCTTCCCCCCCCCCTTCACAGTGGAGTTTTACGAGCCTTACTCTTTGGTAGGTTTCAAAGACAGCTTTTGTCTTCTTGCCTGGAACTCATTTCAACACAAAGTTTTTTTGTGATAACTTACAATTATTCTAACAGTCTTCATGAAGTTGAGCACAATGTTGCTGTCTTACAAAGGTACCGTGAGCAAGCCTACTTGGAAAGGATGTACACACATGCAGCTATTGTTGTGGCTTCTGAAGGCACCGCATGTTCAAGGGCAACTACTTTTCATTGTTTGTCGTTTCTGCTTTTGAACGTCAACGTTGAAACGCAGATTGTGCTGGCAACAGTTGTGTTAGTAGACCCAATAAATGTTTTGTGTGCGCAGGAGAGTTTACTTGATGAAGATCACCACGTCGCCGTGGCATTAGGACCCATGAAGACGCCACGCTCTACAGTAAGTGACCTGAAAAATGTCTAATTATGAGGTGCGTTATTGTATCTAGACCAAGGGTGCCCATTACGTGGATGGTGAGCTGGCGGTCGATGGCGGAGGGTGTGTCAAGTCAGTCCATCGCCAGCCAGGCATTAAAGAAATAGACCTAAAAATTACTACTGTGTTTTTACATTTTGATTTCTATTTATTGTTTTACCGTATTTTCCGCACCATAAGCCGCCCTGGGTTATAAGCCGCGCCTTCAATGAACGGCATATTTCAAAACTTTGTCCACCTATAAGCCGCCCCGTGTTATAAGCCGCATCTAACTGCGCTAAAGGGAATGTCAAAAAAACAGTCAGATAGGTCAGTCAAACTTTAATAATATATTAAAAACCAGCGTTCTAACAACTCTGTTCACTCCCAAAATGTACGGTAATGTGCAAATGTGCAATCACAAACATAGTAAAATTCAAAATAGTGCAGAGCAATAACATCAATAACTTAATGTTGCTCGAACGTTAATGTCACAACACACAAAATAAACATAACGCTCACTTTCTGAAGTTATTCTTCATTCATAAATCCCTCGAATTCTTCTCCTTCGGTGTCCGAATTAAAAAGTTGGGCGAATACGGGATCCAAAATGGCCGGCTCCGTCTCGTCGAAGTCATTGCCTTCCGGAAAGCTCGGACCACAGTTGTGACCGAAATATCCGCCCAGGCATTTACGATCCACTGGCAGATGTTGGCGTATGTCGTCCGGCGCTGTCTCCCTGTCTTAGTGAAGGTGTGTTCGCCTTCGGTCATCCATTGTTCCCACGCCGTTCGCAGTCGTGCTTTAAATGCCCTGTTGACACCAATATCGAGCGGTTGGAGTTCTTTGGTTAATCCACCCGGAATGACGGCGAGTGTTGTATTTGTGTGCCTCACTTGTTTTTTGACACCATCTGTGATGTGGGCGCGCATGGAGTCGTATATCAACATGGAACACACAAAGGAAATGAAACGTAATACCCGCACGCTTCTTCTTCTATGGGGGCGGGTGGTTGCTTACCGTAGAAGAAGAAGCGCTTCCTCTTCTACGGGGGCGGGGGCTTACCTTGGCAGTTGCTTACCATAGAAGAAGAAGCTCTTCCTCTTCTACGGGGAAAAAAGATGGCGGCTGTTTACCGTAGTTGCGAGACCGAAACTTTATGAAAATAAATATTTATATTAATCCATATATAAGGCGCACCGGGTTATAAGCCGCACTGTCAGCTTTTGTGAAAATTTGTGGTTTTTAGGTGCGGCTTATAGTGCGGAAAATACGGTAATTGGTTTTACCCTTTAAAATCGTTTTTAATCATATTTGTTTTTATATTGGTTTTATATTTGTACATTTTTTGTTTTCATTCAGTCATTGGTGGAGCTAAGGATACTATTTGAATATTGTTTTTAATATTGTTGTGCAGCACTTTGGAAACATTTTTTGTTGTTTAGATGTGCTGTACAAATAAAGTGGATTAGATTGGATTGAAAAATTAGCCATCCTCAATCTTCACCAAGACGTCACTTTCCTCACTTGATTGACATTCGACAACGACAACTTGCATTATTATGATGCATTAGTGGTTCATTTGGTCTCAAAATAATGTTGACAATAATATCGTTTATCGGCAATCATTTGCTGGGCAATATATCGTTGAGCAAAATGTAATTATACGTAATTATTCATCTTGTTCCTTCACAGCATCCTACCTCGTATGTTCCTGCCTTCACACAGCTGTCCTTCACCGACCTCATCGCCTCCGCCTCACCTTTGACTGAGGAAGACCCCGCCTACTGGGAGAGCTTCCAAGCCAAGGCTGAAGCCCCCTTGAGACAGAGACTCGCACACATCCAGGCCTGACTTGCTTTGACAGCAGGGATTATGTCCACTGAGGATTCTCATAGATTCATTCGGTCAATCAGGGCATGAATATTTTATACGCCGGCCAGGGAACGCTTCAGAAAAGGCTAAAACGCTAAATCTACCCAGGTAGTTCCTGATGGAAACTGTTGCGTTTGGACCAGTTGTTCCTCCCCGGGAATTCAAGTCACAAGTCGCTCCCAAGCTCTTTACGACACTTAAAGCTGAGTTGAAAAACCACAAGAGACAGAATAGGTATTTTGTAATATATTTGCAAAGCTTTGCAGATATACATTCAGACCAGTCCAGCATAGAACATTCAGATCGCCCCGCTAAGATGGTCTGTCCTCCCGACCAAAACCCTCTCCCCTCTTCAATTTCTCGAGTCAAAACACATGCACATTATCTCTCGAGTCAAAACACATTCCAAAGATCAAGGTTAACACACACAGTTTACTTGCAGACAAACAGAAAGAGAACAAATGGAAAACACGAGCTGTTTTCAAATATGACTTATGAAATAAAAGAAGTAACACTTAAATTCGGATATATGTAAATATCTGCCTCCGACAAAACCCAGAGGGGTACTTTATTTACCCGGAAAGTTCCTGTCCATTACGTCGATCACGAGCTACCGGTCGATCGCCAGCCAGGCATTAAAAGAATAGACCTAAAAATGAGCGATCATCAATCTTCACCAAGATGTCACTTACCTCACTTGATTGACATTCACCACACCCGACGGTCTTGTG
The DNA here is from genome assembly GCF_033978685.3 of Nerophis lumbriciformis. Classification (NCBI taxonomy): domain Eukaryota; kingdom Metazoa; phylum Chordata; class Actinopteri; order Syngnathiformes; family Syngnathidae; genus Nerophis; species Nerophis lumbriciformis. Next base: position 27,440,973 of record NC_084577.2, on the reverse strand, counting down.
AGGTGACGCTTGCTGCTGCCCGATCATTATTAAGAAAAAATGACCGTCAGGAAGGCGAGAAACACTTTTTTAAAATTCCAACAGACTCTTGCGCCGTACCTGCCGTCAAAACTCTAAAGACCGACTGCACAGTTCCTGTCTTCACAATAAAAGCGCTGCTTCATCCTGCCTGCGCTAACAAAATAAGAGTCTCAGAAAGCCGGCGCGCACAAGCTAGCGAGCTACGGAGTTTGGCGCCAATGTATTTCTTGTAAAGCAGGGGTGCTCATTACGTCGATCGCGATCTACCGGTCGATCTCGGAGGGTGTGTCAGTCGATCACCAGCCAGGCATTAAAAAAAATAGTCCTAAAAATGAGCGATCATAAATCTTCACTATGACGTCACTTTCGTCACTTGATTGACATTCACGGCACCCGAGGGTCTTCTGAGATGACGCTGGCTGCTGCCAGCTCATTAAAATTACCGACTGGAAGGCGAGAAACACTTTATTTCAACAGACTCTGCCGCCGTACCTGTCGTCAAAACTCCAAAGACCGACTGCACAGTTGCACAATAAAAGCTCTGCTTCATCCTGCCTGCGCTACCAAAATAAGAGTCTCAGAAAGCTGGCGTGCACAAGCTAGCAAGCTACGGAGTTTGCCGACAATGTATTTCTTGTAAAGTGTATACAAAGGAGTACGGAAGCTGGACAAATAAGATGCCAAAAACCAACCACTTTCATAAGGTATTGGACGGAAAGGAGGACTTTTTTTCTCCTCCATTCGAAAATGCGGACGTTATCATCACCACTGTCTGATTCCAATCAATGCAAGTCATCAGAATCAGGTAATACACCAACTTATATTCTTGTCTTCATGAAAGAAAGGAATCTATATGTGTTAAACATGCTTGTATTATCTTTAACCACCTTTAACTTGTTAACAATATTAACTATATGTGTTAAACATGCTTGTATTATCTTTAACGTTTAACTTGTTAACAATATTAACTATATGTGTTAAACATGCTTGTATTATCTTTAACCACCTTTAAGTTGTTATAATATTAACTATATGTGTTAAACATGCTTGTTTTATCTTTAACCACCTTTAAGTTGTTAACAATATTAACTATTTGTGTTAAACATGCTTGTATTATCTTTAACCACCTTTTAAGTTGTTAACAATATTAACTATATGTGTTAAACATGCTTGTTTTATCTTTAACCACCTTTAAGTTGTTAACAATATTAACTATTTGTGTTAAACATGCTTGTATTATTTTTAACCACCTTTAACTTGTTAACAATATTAACTATATGTGTTAAACATGCTTGCATTATCTTTAAACACCTTTAACTTGTTAACAATATTAACTATATGTATTAAACATACTTGTATTATCTTTAACCACCTTTAAGTTGTTAACAATATTAACTATATGTGTTAAACATGCTTGTATTATCTTTAACCACCTTTTAAGTTGTTAACAATATTAACTATATGTGTTAAACATGCTTGTTTTATCTTTAACCACCTTTAAGTTGTTAACAATATTAACTATTTGTGTTAAACATGCTTGTATTATTTTTAACCACCTTTAACTTGTTAACAATATTAACTATATGTGTTAAACATGCTTGCATTATCTTTAAACACCTTTAACTTGTTAACAATATTAACTATATGTATTAAACATACTTGTATTATCTTTAACCACCTTTAAGTTGTTAACAATATTAACTATATGTGTTAAACATGCTTGTATTATCTTTAACCACCTTTTAAGTTGTTAACAATATTAACTATATGTGTTAAACATGCTTGTTTTATCTTTAACCACCTTTAAGTTGTTAACAATATTAACTATTTGTGTTCAACATGCTTGTATTATTTTTAACCACCTTTAACTGGTTAACAATATTAACTATATGTGTTAAACATGCTTGCATTATCTTTAAACACCTTTAACTTGTTAACAATATTAACTATATGTATTGAACATACTTGTATTATCATTAAACACCTTTAATTTATTAACAATATTAACTATATGTGTTAAACATGCTTGCATTATCATTAAACACCTTTAACTTGTTAACAAAAACATATATTTCATAAATAAGTAAATATAAATTATATATATGAATGAGGTAGATCCCCACGACTTGATCAATTGAAAAGTAGCTCGCCTGCAGAAAAAGTGTGAGCACCCCTGTTGTAAAGTGTATAAAAAGGAGTATGAAAGCTGGACAAACTTGATGGTGAAAAACAAGCACTTCCATGTGGTGTTGGACAGAAAGGAGGACTTTTTTCCTCCTCCATTTGAAAATGTGGACGTTATCATCACTACTGTTGTCAGAATAATTTTATCTAAGTTATCACAATACTTTTGTGTTGAAAGGAGTTCCTGGCAAGAACACAAAAGCTGTCCTTGAAACCTACCAAGAAGAAGGCTTGTAAAACTCCACTGTGTAGGATGGGAAGCAACATGAAGGGTTTTCTGTTTTCTTTCATGTATGGTAATCAACAGAAAGATATTGTTTTAACCCAAGGACTACAAAGCAGAGAGAAGGCAGGATCTGCCCAATTTCCAGACGACCTCTTTTTGAACCTCCTTTTTCAACTGTTTTACGAACCTCTTTTTGAACTCTTTTACGACCTTTTCTTTTGAACTGTTGTAATCAAAGGCGATGGCTGTTTACGACCTCGTCCCTTCGAAGCAGCTGTTGTCATGTGGTCAGAGAAAGTCCAAATAAAGGGGGAGGCGTACAATCTTTTGGCAGAGCGTAATGACACTGTTTCAAGGGTACAGATGTCCAAGCGTCTCTCCCCAAATTGAGCCAAATTCTGTTTCTGTTTGATTCGTTGCTTCTTGTCTTGTTTAATAGATGTCATCAGTGTTTGAACCTGACAACTGTTTGATTCCAATCAATGCAAGTCATCAGAATCAGGTAATACACCAACTTATATTTATACTTGCCAACCCTCACGAATTTTCCGGGAGACTCCCGAATTTCAGTGCCTCTCCCGAAAATCTCCCGGGACAACCATTCTCCCAAATTTCTCCCGATTTCCAGCCGGACTTAAGGCATGCCCCCTCCAGGTCTTTGAGGACAGCCTGTCGTCACGTCTGCTCTTTACTTCATACTTAAGAACCGACTCCCACACTTGCCGTCAGGGTGCGCAATTCAACGTAAAACCGTTGGCCAACCAAAAAGTTACTTTTTGGTTCGCCAACGGTTTTACGTTGTATTTCGTTGTATTTATTTTATATATATATTAGAGATGCGCGGATAGGCAATTATTTAATCCGCAACCGCATCAGAAAGTCGTCAACCATCCGCAATCCACCCGATCTAACATTTGATCAGAACCGCATCCGCCCGTTGTTATATATCTAATATAGACGATGCAAGGCATTAGTGAGGTTATAAAGCTTTTGCCTGTTAAAAAAAGGAGACTGATCCAATGCAGCAGAGACATTCGCGTGCCACGCTGTCACGGCCCAGACGCACACCAGTGCGCAATCATATGGGAGCCGCGCTGAGCGCACCTCCAAGCGCGTCTCGCTGCCGGCGACGGCCGGGTATGGGCCCGACGCTCCAGCGCCATCCATTTTCAGGGCTAGTTGATTCGGCAGGTGGGTTGTTACACACTCCTTAGCGGGTTCCGCGCGGAGTGACCCCTGTTACGCGCCCCCGGCAACAGGGGTGGCGGGCAGGTAAGCTGCGCGGGCGGGGCGCGCGGAGTGACCCCTGTTACGAGCCCCCGGCCACGGGGGTGGCGGGCAGGTAAGCTGCTTACCTGCTGCGCGTGACGCCGGCCGCGGCGAAGGCGGACGAGGCGGGGTGTCGGTGCGGTGGGCGCGGTGGTGACCCTGGACGTGCGTCGGGCCCTTCTCGCGGATCGCCTCAGCTACGGCTCCCGGTGGGGCCCTCTCGGGGGAAGGGGCCTCGGTCCCGGACCCCGGCGAGGCGTCCCTTCTCCGCTCCGTAAAAGTGTCCATCTCTTCTTCTTTTTTTTCTTCTGTTGTGGCATATGCTGCAGGTGCCTGCTCGTTTTTCGTATGTGGGTAACAACATTTAACTATGTATATATATTTACCAATTGGTTTAACTGCCACCCGCCTGAATCTATTTTAAAAAAAAAAATTTTTTTTATTTCAACCGCCCGACCCGACCCGCGGATAAAATCAAATTTTTTTTAATTTCATCCGCCCGATCCGCGGATAATCCGCATCTCTAAACTCGCATCTCTAATATATATATATATATATAAGAAATACTTGAATTTAAGTGAATTCTATCTATAAATAAACTCCTCCCCCTTAACCCTGACCCCCCCAGGTCTCAAGGTTGGCAAGTATGCTTATATTCTTGTCTTCATGAAAGAAAGGAATCTATATGTGTTAAGCATGCCTGTATTATCAGTAAACACCTTTTAACTTGTTAACAAAAACCTCTCTTTCATGAATAAATAAATATAAATGATATATTCCACGTCCCAAGAGCTAGCTTATGTAGCCGAGGATCGGACCGCCAAGTGCCCTGCCTTCGGCTTCTGCCCAGCTCACACTGCACCCGACCTTTATGGCCCCTCCCATGAGTGGTGAGCCCATTGGAGGGGGGACCCACGTTGCCTCTTCGGGCTGTGCCCGGCCCGGCCACCAGGCGCTCGCCAATGTGCTCCAACTCCGGGACTGGCTCCAGAGGGGGGCCCCGGCGACCCACGTCCAGGCGAGGGAAATCGGAGTCTCGGTTGTTGCATTTTCATAGAAGTCTTCGAGCTGCTCTTTGTCTGATCCCTCACCTAGGACCTGTTTGTCTTGGGAGACCCGACCAGGGGGCATGGAATCCCCCGGACAACATAGCTCTTAGGATCATTGGGACACGCAGACTCCTCTACCACGGTAAGGTGGCAGCTCAGAGAGGAGTTCACTCTCAATTTAGCGGTCGATCTACGTTCCCATCCTCACCTATGGTCAGGAGCTTTGGGTTATGACCGAAAGGACAAGATCACGTGATGGGTACAAGCGGCCCAAATGAGTTTCTCCCGCCGGGTGGTGAGTCTCTCCCTTAGAGATAGGGTGAGAAGCTCTGTCATCCGGGGGGAGCTCAGAGCTGCTGCTCCTCCACATGTCCTTTGACTTTGCTGGGTGCGTTTTGGACATTTTTTTGCATCCCGGGACTTGCGCAGTCGGCGGCGGGACTTGTGGCACTCGAAACTCGGGTAAGTGTTTTGAACATTTTGGGGACTTTTGCCGACTTTTCTCACTTTTGTCCCCTCCTTCCCGTGGGACTTTGCTGGGCGCGTTTTGGACATTTTGGGCATCCCAGCCGGCGGCAGGACTTGTGGGACTCGAACCTGGGTAGGTATTTTGAACAATTTGGGGACTTTTGCCGACTTTTCTCACTTTTGTTCCCTCCTTCCCGTGGGACTTTGCTGGGCGCGTTTTTGGACATTTTTTTTCCATCCCGGGACTTGCGCAGCGGGCGGAAGGACTTGTGGCACTCGAACCCGGGTAAGTGTTTTGAACATTTTGGGGACTTTTGCCGACTTTTCTCACTTTTGTCCCCTCCTTCCCGTGGGACTTTGCTGGGCGCGTTTTGGACATTTTGGGCATCCCGGCCGGCGGCAGGACTTGTGGGACTCGAACCTGGGTATGTATTTTGAACATTTTGGGGACTTTTGCCGACTTTTCTCACTTTTCTCCCCCACTTCCTGTGGGACTTTGCTGGGTGAGTTTTGGACATTGTTTTGCTCCGGGGACTTGCGCGGCCAGCGGCGGGACTTGTGGGACTCGAACCTGGGTAGGTATTTTGAACATTTTGGGGACTTTAGCAGACTTTTCTCACTTTTGTTCCCGCCTTCCTGTGGGACTTTGCTGGGTGCGTTTTGGACATTTTTTTGCATCCCGGGACTTGCGTGGCCGGCGGCAGGACTTGTGGGACTCGAACATGGGTAGGTATTTTGAACATTTTGGGGACTTTTGCCGACTTTTCTCACTTTTGTCCCCTCCTTCCCGTGGGACTTTGCTGGGCGCGTTTTGGGCATCCCGGCCGGCGGTGGGACTTGTGGGACTCGAACCTGGGTAGGTATTTTGAACATTTTGGGGACTTTTGCCGACTTTTCTCACTTTCCCGTGGGACTTTGCTGGGTGCGTTTTGGGCATCCCGGCCGGCGGTGGGACTTGTGGGACTCGAACCTGGGTATGTATTTTGAACATTTTGGGGACTTTTGCCGACTTTTCTCACTTTCCCGTGGGACTTTGCTGGGTGCGTTTTGGGCATCCCGGCCGGCGGGGGGACTTGTGGGACTCGAACCTGGGTATGTATTTTGAACATTTTGGGGACTTTTGCCGACTTTTCTCACTTTTCTCCCCCACTTCCTGTGGGACTTTGCTGGGTGAGTTTTGGACATTGTTTTGCTCCCAGGACTTGCGCGGCCAGCGGCAGGACTTGTGGGACTCGAACCTGGGTAGGTATTTTGAACATTTTGGGGACTTTTGCCGATTTTTCTCACTTTCCCGTGGGACTTTGCTGGGTGCGTTTTGGGCATCCCGGCCGGCGGTGGGACTTGTGGGACTCGAACCTGGGTATGTAGTTTGAACATTTTGGGGACTTTTGCCGACTTTTCTCACTTTTCTCCCCCACTTCCTGTGGGACTTTGCTGGGTGAGTTTTGGACATTGTTTTGCTCCCAGGACTTGCGCGGCCAGCGGCAGGACTTGTGGGACTCGAACCTGGGTAGGTATTTTGAACATTTTGGGGACTTTTGCCGATTTTTCTCACTTTCCCGTGGGACTTTGCTGGGTGCGTTTTGGGCATCCCGGCCGGCGGTGGGACTTGTGGGACTCGAACCTGGGTATGTAGTTTGAACATTTTGGGGACTTTTGCCGACTTTTCTCACTTTTCTCCCCCACTTCCTGTGGGACTTTGCTGGGTGAGTTTTGGACATTGTTTTGCTCCCAGGACTTGCGCGGCCAGCGGCGGGACTTGTGGGACTCGAACCTGGGTAGGTATTTTGAACATTTTGGGGACTTTTGCCAACTTTTCTCACTTTCCCGTGGGACTTTGCTGGGTGCGTTTTGGGCATCCCGGCCGGCGGTGGGACTTGTGGGACTCGAACCTGGGTAGGTATTTTGAACATTTTGGGGACTTTTGCCGACTTTTCTCACTTTCCCGTGGGACTTTGCTGGGTGCGTTTTGGGCATCCCGGCCGGCGGTGGGACTTGTGGCACTCAAACCTGGGTAAGTATTTTGAACATTTTGGGGACTTTTGCAGACTTTTCTCACTTTTCTCCCCGCCTTCCCGTGGGACTTTGCTGGGTGAGTTTTGGATATTTTGGGCATCCCGGCCGGCTTCGGGACTTGTGGGACTCAAACCTGGGTAGGTATTTTGAAACTTTTTTGGGACTTTTGCCGACTTTTCTCCCCCACTTCCTGTGGGACTTTGCTGGGTGCGTTTTGGACATTTTTTTGCATCCCGGAACTTGCGCGGCCGCCGGAAGGACTTGTGGCACTCGAACCTGGGTAGGTATTTTGAACATTTTGGGGACTTTTGCTGACTTTTCTCACTTTTCTCCCCCACTTCCCGTGGGACTTTGTTGGGTGTGTTTTGGACATTTTTTTGCATCCCGGGACTTGCGCGGCCGGCGGCGGGACTTGTGGCACTCGAACCTGGGTAGGTATTTTGAACATATTGGGGACTTTTGCTGACTTTTCTCACTTTTTGTCTCCTCCTTCCCGTGGGACTTTGCTGGGCGCGTTTTGGACATTTTGGGCATCCCGGCCGGCGGCAGAACTTGTGGGACTCGAACCTGGGTATGTATTTTGAACATTTTGGGGACTTTTGCCGACTTTTCTCACTTTTCTCCCCCACTTCCTGTGGGACTTTGCTGGGTGAGTTTTGGACATTGTTTTGCTCCCAGGACTTGCGCGGCCAAAAAAGTGCAGTTCCCCTTTAAACTTCATTTAAAGTCTGCCCTTCTTTTATCCATTTTTTCTAGTGTCGATAAAATCAATCGACTTCCTTTGTTCCTTCCAAAACGATGTTAGATTTAAATCTATCTTCCGGAAAGCAGGGATGGATGTAGTTGAATCTAAGGAATGTAAATGGATTCATCCTACTTGCATGAAGGGTACACTTTGACAATGACCTCTAATAATATGACTGATGGGAAATTCATCTTTGGTGATGTCATTCTTCCTTGTTGTGAAGCAGCCCCGACAGGTCAATGATTTTGCTTCCATCTATGGTGCTGACGGGGTGTTGTTTGGATTGAGCATCACAGGTTTGTGAGTGAAACATGCACGAGTCTTTGGTACAATATTTGCTTTCTGTCACAACATTTGTGTTCCAAGTGTGTCCCTTTGGTCCTCCTCTATAAAGCCCTTCGTTTCTTGC